>NC_056726.1:1399731801-1400031801 GCF_019279795.1 Protopterus annectens
CTAGAATCTATAAACTCAAAAGCCCTGGATCAACTGGTTAACACCCCCACCTGAGGTGACAACATATTGGACCTGGTCATCACCAACATGGGCGACCGGTGTTCCACACCGGAGGTCAACCCCTCACTGGTTAGATCTGCCCATAAACTAATCACTCTGGATATCCACATTCCGCCACCACCCCCAGTCAAAGAAACCACCGTGATAAACTTTTCAAAAGCAAACTTCACGTTACTTAAGACTGAGGTGGGAAGTTTCAAAGCCTCCATGCTAAAGGATAACGCTTTCCAAGCTGCAAAATCCTTTACTAATGCACTCTACGGGCACCTACAAGAATGCATGGATTGTACTATCCCAAACAAAACCAAGACCCACTCCTCCAAGAAAAAGAAACCAGTCTGGTGGACCCCTGCCATAAACAAGCTATACAATAGAAGGAGGAAACGAGTACAGAAAAAAGTAAAATCCCAAGAAGGGAAGACATCCCTGATCAGTATCAGCAAGAAACTACGTTCCCTCATAAAATCATCCAAGGCTAGCTTTGAAAGAAAAATTGCCATAGACTCCAAAGATAACCACAAAGCATTCTTTAGCTATGTCAAGAATCTAAGTGGCAATTCTCAGATCTGCTCAGAGTTAGTGCAGAATGGCACAAAATACACTGAACCGACCGATATAGCCAACATCAGGGCAGACAGGTTCAGTGCAAACTTCACCCCCCCTCTCACCCCCAAAAGGGCCCATAACTATACCAGAAGAATGTAGCGCCCCTGAAATCACAGACACTCAGGTTAAAACAGCCCTTTCCAAAGCCAAAAACACAGCATCAATGGGACCAGACGGTGTCCCAGGCTGCATCCTACACAAGCTCAAATATGAACTAACCCCTCACCTAAACACACTGTTTAAACTCAGCCTCTCCACAGGCTATGTGCCCACAGAGTGGCGCATAGCAACGGTTATTCCGCTCCACAAATGTGGAGCCACAACGGACCCCAGGAACTATCACCCTATAAGACTGACTAGCTTGGTCTGCAAAGCTATGGAGCGCATCATCATGGATCTCATTAACACAGACATTGGGAACCTCCAAACACTGGACCCAACCCAGTTCGGCTTTGTTAAGGGCAGATCATGCCTCCTAAACCTGGTGGACTTCTTTGAGACAGTTACCAAGACTATAGATGAGGGAAAGGTGGTCCACGCAGCCTACCTAGACCTCGCAAAGGCCTTTGACACTATTCCCCACTCAGGTATTATAGACAAGCTCACCAGCCTGAACATAAACCCCTACATCACGAGATGGGTTGCCAACTGGCTCATGGACAGAACCCACATGGTAAGAGTTGCAGGAGCTAGGTCTGACTCTAAACCTGTTATAAGTGGCATTCCCCATGGCTCTGTCCTAGGACCCCTCCTGTTTGGCATATACTTCTCAGAGGTACAGGCAAGCACAGGAGGACTATGGCTCACCAAGTTCTCAGACAACTGCAAACCATGGGCTATAATTGACTCTCTGGCTGACACAGACATCCTCCAAAAGGGTCTCACTGAGACAGATACCTGGTGTCAAAACCATGGTCTCAAGCTAAATGCCAAAAAGTGCATAGTCATCCCCTTTGGAAAAAACAAAGTACCCACAAACTACCACATAGGTGGTAGCCCCCTAAATACGGAAGACATAATAAGGCATCTGGAGACCCAAGTAGATAGTAACCTCTCCTTTGATAATCACATTGCCAAAATGGTTAGAAAATCCTTCTATGTGGCCCACCTAATTACAAAAGGGTTTGCATCCAGATTGAAAGAGGTCATTGGGCCCCTCTATGCATCACTCATCAGATCCATCATAGAGAACAATGCCCCATTTGGGATGTACCTTACAAGACACCTGCAACAACTGGAAAGACCACAGAAGTTTCTCACCAAGAAGATCACTGGTCTCAAGTAGATGCCCTATGCAGCTCAACTGAGGAAACTCCAGCTGTACTCTGTTGCATACCGCCTACTCAGAGGTGATCTCTGCCTGACATACAAGGCCATGTCCAACCCAGAATTGATGGACATGCTCCACCTAAAGAAAACCATATCCCCTCGAGACACACGCTCCAGGGATCTAAACCTCATCAAATAGGACGTGCTGGAGGGATAGATTCCTGTCCCAGAGACTTCCCATACTCTCGAACAAGATTCCAATCTACATTAGGCAGAGCTCCTTGCTAACCCTCTTCAAGAGAATTCTTGACGAGTGGATGGGAAACAGAAAGTTTACCCCAGGGATCACTTTAATGGCTCTGCTGGACAGAGGCACAGGGAATTAATCTAAGGGGGCGGCGAAAGCTAACACATTCCGGCTAGGCTTATAAATGCCTTCGGGCAGATAGCCTAGTACCTACCTATGAACCTATGATAGGAATGTTAATAACGCCTTATACAAACACACCAAGTCTTGTCAAGGAGCTGATTTTTATTTTTCCTCTTAGAAACAGAACCTATAGATTTAAGAGAGGGACCATGGGAAACTAGAATATAATTCAGGGAGTTGCATTGACAAATTATAGTATAAAATGAAAAATTCCCTGGATTAAATGAAACAGTCTCCCTGGCCTCAGTACTGAAACTTGGAGCAGCTGGATTATAGCAATTTTATTAAATGGCCACTAGATGGAGATCTGTGATAATACAAGTAAAAAAAATAAATTAGGGAAAACTAAGTTTATAATTTTATAAAAAGGAAGAATAATTTGCTTTTAATTATGAAGGTTTTAAGCACAATTATTTATATGAATGTTCATAGTTTTTACATATTTTTCATATATTTTTTACATTTATGTATTCATTTATGTTTTTTATATTTATTAGTATGATAAGAAAGGCATTTTAAAATAAGTCATTATTTTAAAAGTTATGAGAAGGTTAATCGAATAATATGGGGATTAATTTTATTGGTGGTTCTTGATTGTTCAAGGAAATATGCTTTTTATTGTTATTTATTGTGGATGTTAGTTAATAAAAGAGCCAAAATCAAAAGGACTGGGTTTTGATTTTCTAGAGTGCCTTCATTCATCTTTGGTAAGCTTAGAACATTGCTGAAATAACTGTATCTATTAGTGCGTGTGTGGTGAATGACCTAGTAGTATGGACACATTGTATATATTGTTCTTATAAACTTACAGCGTTGTTGGAATAACTGGATCTGTGTTAGCATGCATTTTCTGTGCAAGAACAAAGACCCATTATTGGGGACAGATTTTAAATTTTACTGTTATAAATTTAGAAAGTTGCTGGAATAACTGTCTGCTTGCATGCATTTTTGTGTGTCTGAACATAAACCCAATAATACGCATAGATTTTAAATATTACTCTTAACTTAGAAAATTGTTGGAATGACTGGATCTGTGTTAGCATGCATGCTCTGTGTAGTTGGTACAATAACAGGATTTATGTTGATATCCATTTTATGTGGGAGCAGACCCAAAAACAGGGGCTCATTTTAAATACTGCTGCTATAAACTGAAAAAGTTGTAGGAATAACTGGATCTGTGTTAACATGCATTCTCTGTGTGGTTGGTAGAATAATTGGATTTGTGTTAGCATCCATTTGTGTGTCAGCAGACCCAAACATAGGGGATGATATTAAATACTGTTGCTATAAATTGGAAAAGTTGGCGGAATAGCTGGATCTGTGTTAGTATGCATTTTCTGAGGTGTATGAAGTCTGCACAAAACCAAACATGATGGGGGGGGGGGGGGCAAAGGCCAGAAAATAGCAACATATTAAGTACTGCGCTTTATAAACTTAGAAAGTTAACAGTTTGCTGATATTAGTTTTTACTGTTCTGCACCCTGTTCCATGTGGTGCTTAGTCCTCTGTAGTTTTCATAACCATGCATATTCTAACTTTCTCTTCTATTATATGCTGAGACTCACTTTGGTTTGTGCTTACTGTTTAGGACATATTCATCATCATGTTTTGTAATGACATGCCAAAGGGAAAAACCTTTCAAAGACTGACCCAGATCCAGTTCAAGTCATGACTATCATAGCCTTAGTTTAAGGTGCTGTGCTGTTTTCTCAGCTCTGTTAGGTACTGTTGGCTGAAAATTCTTGATACAACTACATCAGCTGGGAAGAATTATCTGAACTTTGTGACATGAAGCAGCCAGAGCGAAGGATAAAAATTAAGAGGTGTGTAGCACCATTAGCTTGGATAGAATTGCAGCTCAATTCTTATAACTTGCAATCCTGTTGATATTGCCTTAACAGATGTATAATACAGCAGAACAAGAGAAAAGCCTGCCTATTTGTTTTTTTGCATTATACTGTGGCCATTGTGGCATCTTGCATTATACTGTGGCTGTTGTGGCATCTTGCATTATACTGTGGCCGTCATGGCATCTTGCATTATACTATGGCTGTCTTGGCATCTTGTATTATTTTATATTTAAGTTGAGTGATGTGGTGAGCTTCTGTGTAAACATGTAAGGTGACTGCAGATTCTCCATTGCTCATCAAACCTGATGCTGGAAAAAGTTGCTGTCACTGTTTTAAAGCGTCTTTAGATAACCGATCCGTGACTGAAATGTTGGCAGGTAGCCTGCTTGTGTGTGCGTGTGTGTGTGTGGTGGGAGTGGACCTCTGTGAAACTGGCTACCTTGATGTGGTAACAGAGGCTTGTTGCAGTGAATCACTGCTAATAAATGCCAGTTAAATTTTGTTGGGGCAGCATGGATGCAGGGGGGTGGCAGTACCAGACTTTCGAGTACAAATTTGAAAAAAAAAATATCTATACCCCTGCTCTTAAATACTTGCCATTGCCAAGTAACTGATTTTTTTAACAACTTGCTAAAACATTAAATATGTGCATAACTTACCTTAGTATATCTCCTATTTCCCCTGATTCAGGAAGTCAACAAAATGAATCATTGTCAGTAGAATGAAACTTGTTGCAGTTCACTCTTGTTGCCTGATCTGAAGAACTGACCAAATGCACTCTTTCCAACAAAGTGGAGGAAAATCATTTTTAAACCGATATAAAGTGACAGAAATTCACACTGCAAGCACAATAACTTGCAGTTACCCAGCAGAAGAATTAGGCATAGCAGTTACTAAAACACAGAAGTAGTAATAAAAAAACTGTCTTGTGAGCAAATCAGCACCATCAGCCAGTACAAACTATACAGGATATAATAATTATGTAAAAGGCTGTTGGTGCTGAAGCATATTTAAAGTGTTCATGTAACAATGCCATTAGAACTTGCCCTCAACTGCAATATTGCAGTTGTTGATGTCACTGACACATCCCCTTGACTACTACCATGCACAATACAACATAAAAGATGAAAAGAAAGTTGCATCGAAGAACCATGGGGTCAGCTGAATTTCATACATTTTTCTCCTATCTTCTAGGCTGTGCTAATTGAGCAATTATCACCCAATTCACTAAAAAATGCAAAGCATGCAAAAGCCTGATAAACTGCAACTTACTATGAAATCTCAATCACGACATTTGCATATGCTATTTGCAGTGGTGGCTGGTGACTTCAAATCAAAGGGGGGCTGCAGTAGACAGCTGAATGGGTGGGGCCAACGAGGAAAGGGCAGAGCTATGTTACAGTGGGATCAACTCTGACCATTCTTCCAGGATTGAAATAATAACAGATTTGTGTTAGTTTAATTTTTCTGTACAGATACAGTAATCACAGCCTGTATGCTTACCCCCATAAACATTATTTTTGCAAAGCCAGAATTACAACAGTAAACGGCAGGGCCAGTCATTTAATTCTCACACTGACATATCGCCCCATCCCAATTGCCTACTGAAAGTACCTGGTTTGGACCTAGAAAGTAAAAAAAAATGAAAATAAAGCCAACAGTTATATTACTGTATTGCTTTCACATAAACATTAGCCAAAGGCCAGCACTTGTACTCACTCCATCTCACTATACCTAAATGCACAGCACTCTTGCAAAGACAGAATTATAACAGTAAATAGTAGGACACTCATTTCACTTAGAAACAACACCCCCCCACACACCTGTTACATACCTAAAATAAGTGGTTTGGCCCTGCCAGCATCAGTAATAATGTTTTCATTACTGTATTGAATTGATGCATGCAAATAGTCAAGAGTTTGCATTCTACGTATCGTTTCATCCAAATGCAAATTAGTCCTGCAAAGTCAGAATTATAACACCAAAGCTACAGTGCCAAACATTTCATCCACAAACAGCCATCATATCAATTGCCAACTTAAAGTATCTGCTTTGACCCTGCCAGGACTAAAACAAAAATAGCAAAGATTGCATTGATTTACTCTGCTGCACAGAAACAGTAGTCACAGGCTTGTATAACAGCTGACTTTACCCAAAAACATATTAATCTTGCAAAGCCACAATTACACCAGTAAACAGCAAGGCCAATCAACTCATTTTATTCACAAACATAGGTTCATAGGTTCATACTAGGCTATCTGCCCTAGGGCATTTATAAGCCTAGCCAGAATGTGTTTGGCTTTCGCCACCCATTTTAAATTAATTTTGCTATGCCCTTTTTCGAGGATAGTATACTGTGCCTCTGTCTAACAGTGACACAGAAGTGATACCCGGGGTAAACCTACGATCTCCCATCCACTCATCAAGATTCCTCTTGAAGAGAGTCAATGAGGGACTCTGCCTAACCTGGACTGGGATTTTATTCCAGAGTGAAGGGAGCCTCTGGGTTATGAATCTGTCCCTCCAGCATGTCCTATTTATTTCAGTGCTGAGGTTCAAGTCTCTCGAGCATGTAGCTCGATGGGATTTGGATTTTCTGAGGTGCAGCATGTCCATTAATTCCGGGTTGGACATGGCTTTATACGTTAGGCACAGATCGCCTCTGAACAGGCGGTATGCCACTGAGTAGAGCTGGAGTTTCTTTAACCGGGCAGCATATGGCATCTGTTTGAGCCCTTTGATCCTCTTGGTGAGGTACTTTTGGGATATTTCCAGTTGCTGCAGGTGTCTGGTAAGGTACATCCCAAAAGGGGCATTGTACTCAATTATGGGCCTGATGAGGGATGAGTAAAGAGGCACGATGACCTCCCCTGATCTAGATGTGAATCCCTTCATGATTAGGTGGGCTATATAAAATGTTTTTCTAACCACTTTGGCCACGTGGTTGTCAAATGAGAGATTGCTATCAACTTGGGTTCCCAGGTCCCTAATTACTTCTTCTGTACTTAATGGATTACCACCTATGTGGTAATTTGTGGGCACTTTGTTTTTGCCAAAGGGGATGACTATACACTTTTTGGCATTTAGCTTGAGGCCATGGCTCTGGCACCAGTTGTCAGTTTCTATGAGGCCCTTTTGGAGGATGCTTGTATCGGCTGGAGAGTCGATTATGGTGCCCAGTTTGCAGTCATCTGCGAACTTGGTCAGCCACAGTCCTTCCCTGTTGGCCTGTACCTCCGAGAAATATATACCAAACAAGAGAGGTCCCAGGACTGAGCCTTGTGGGACACCACTTGTAACTGGTTTGGAGTCTGACATGGCTCCAGCAATTCTAACCATATGGGTTCTGTCCTTGAGCCAGTTTGCAATCCATCTTGTGACATAGGGGTTTATATTTAAGCTGGTGAGCTTATCTATAATGCCCGAGTGGGGTATTGTATTGAAGGCTTTTGCGAGGTCCAGGTAGGCTGTGTGGACCACCTTCCCCTCGTCAATGGCCTTGGTGACTGTTTCAAAGAAATCAACCAGGTTTAAGAGGCAGGATCTGCCCTTAACAAAGCCGAACTGGGTAGGGTCTAGTGTCTGTAGGTCCCCAATATCTTTATTTATGAGGTCCATGATGATCCTTTCCATAGCTTTGCAGACCAAGCTAGTCAGGCTTTTGGGGCAATAGTTTCCAGGATCCGTTGAGGCACCACCTTTATGGAGAGGGACCACTGTTGCTGTACGCCACTCTTTGGGCACATATCCTGTAGTAAGGCTGAGATTGAACAGTAGTTTTATGTTTGGGTTTAGCTCTTCTTGGAGTTCATGTAGGACGCAGCTCGGGACACCGTCTGGTCCCATTGATGCTGTGTTTTTTGCTTTGGAGAGGGCGGCTCTTACCTGAGCATCTGAGATGTCAGGGGCCAGCACTCTGCTGGGATAGATATTTGCCCTTTTGGTGGGGGGGGGGTAGTTTGCGCTGAACCTGTCAGCTAGGATGTTGGCAGTGTCTGTGGGTTTGGTGTTTTTTTTGTCATTTTGGACTAATTCTGAGCATATCTGGGAATTACCACCCAGGTTCTTAACATAACTAAAGAAAGCCTTGTGATTATCCTTAGTGTCCTGTGCAATTTTTCTCTCAAAGCTGGCCTTAGACAATTTTATGAGTGCCCGTAGGTTTTTGCTAATACTGATCAGTGATGCCTTCCCTTTTTGGGATTTTGCTCTATCATTTAGTAGCTTCCTCCTTCTATTGTATAGTTTGTTTATGGCTGGGGTCCACCAGACAGGACGTCTGCCTTTGGAGGATTGGGTCTCGGTTTTATTTGGGATCGCATGATCCATGCATTCCTGAAGGTGTTCATAGAATGCGTTTATAAAGGATTCTGTGGTCTGGGCCTTATTTTCCACAGGCCCGGGGGCCTTGAAGGATTCCACCTCGGTTTTGAGGAATGTGAAATTTGCTTTAGAGAAGTTTTTCACTGTGGTTTTCTGGGCAGGGGGTGGGGTCGGGATGTGAATATCCAGTGAGATTAGTTTATGGTCTGATCTTACCAGTGAGGGATACACTTCTGGTCTGGAGCATAGAGTCCCCATGTTGGTGATGATCAGGTCCAGTATGTTTTCCCCTCTTGTGGGAGTGGTAACAAGTTGTTCCATAGCATTTGAGTTTATAAATTCTAGGAACCTTTGGGCTAGGGTGTTGGAGCTAGAGTAATGCTCCCAGTCTATGTTTGGGTAGTTGAAGTCACCCAATATAGTGGTGTTTGGAGAGACCTTCATATTTTCCAGTGTTCTCAGGAAGGCCGAATGGGGTTCCTGGGTTTGGGAGGGTGGTCTGTAGCAGGCTATAAACTGGAAGGCAGTTTTATCCACTGTTAGTTGCACATGGATAGTCTCTGATGCTTTGTGCTCTGCCACCAACCTGGAGGTGTGGGTATCTTTGATGAATATCGATACTCCCCCTCCTTTTGTGGTTCGGTCCAAGTTTTGGGGCCGAAAAGCATGGTATGAGGTATAACCTGGTAGTGCTGGGGTGGTCTCGGGAGCCCTGAACCAGGTTTCTGTTACTGCACAGATATCAATGTTCTCCATGCTAAGGAGAGTTTCGAGTGCGTGCATCTTGAGGTTTAGACTTCTGGCGTTGAGTAGCATTACTCTTAGTTTCTTATCCCTTGTGATACCTATGGAGGTGGGTTTGTCTTTTGAGCCTTGCCTAAAAAAGGCACTATGGGGGTAGCAAGAGCCTTTGCCAATATCCGAAAGCCCAGGGGTGACAGGTGCAAGCCATCCCTAGCGAAGCATCATGGCTTGTCGAGCATATTTTATTGTATTTATTTATTTATTTAACATTTGTTGACCGGGAAAGTCCGACTAGGTTCCACAGAGCCTGTTTTCAGCGGAGGCCCTGGGAGAAATGCTCATCCCAAGCTGACAGGCATTGGATCCCCTTTGAATGACACCAGTACTCAAGCCAGTTGTTGAAATTGATCATCTTGTCTTCATATTGTGGCATCATTCTTGGTGAGGGTAAGATGCTACTCAAGGTCAGGGTCATACCGGCCTGGGCTACATTCTCAGAGAGCTCCTCTAGGTCTCTTTTCATGTAGTCCAGGGAGGTACGTCTCAGGTCATTCACACCAGCATGGACAATGACTGAGTCATATTTGTACTTGCCTTGGAGTGACCTGAGTGCTTGTGTTATGTGGCGGATCCTAGCACCTGACAGGCTGCTCACCGTGACCCTCTCCTTGTTCAGCCTGGTGAGCGGGACGTCAGTGTGTCTGACGACAGAGTCACCTATTACAAGTGTATCAGGTGTGTAGTTTAGTCTTAAAGGCTGTGACTGTTCGGCACACGGGCTTTGTGAGATATGTGTTGCACGTGTTTTGTTTTGGGGTAGCGGTTGCTTGGGTGTCTGCTTTGGAGGTCTCTGCTGCTTAGGCAGATCTTTATTTAGATCCTCCGAGTATGTTTTTGTGTGATTATGTGTTTGGTTTGCTGTTGTGGTAGGTCTATGTGAGACTGGAATTGTAGTGAGTGTGGTTTCCTTCTCCTCCTGACTGGTTTTGCCAGTACTGAGTTGAGAGAACTTAGCCTCCAGTTTGGCTATATGGTTGCATCTCTCACATGTGTTGGAATTTGTTGGGAGGAGGAGAGGGTTGTCTGTGTACATGAGGCAGTTGTAACATTGCCTCAAGATTCCCAGATTCACCAACTGGACCGGAGAGGAGATTGACAACTGACCTTTGGACATGCTAGAATAATATTGGGAATTCCTTTATAATTGAAAACAAGGGCTAGTGGGGAGTGAGGGTGTAGTGCTTTTAATTTTTAGTGCTGACTTATATAATTGCTTTAGTGAGCAAGTGCCAGTTAACTTAAGTGCAATGTGTTACAGGTAACTTAAATGCAAAAATGACAAACAGTAACTTTCTTTCAAGTGAAACAAGGAAATAAGTACAGTAAGCAATGCAGATATCACTAGTACCACAGAAGCGCTGAGAAGCCGCGTATTAGGTGGAATTTGCGTTCCAGGGAAATAACAAGCAAACAAACAACAAACATATAAACAAAGCTAGATTCAGCAGGCCTGGATCTAGTCTATGCTACAGCAAACAAGGTGTACCAATTTCAGTAAGATACAGTTCAAATATTCAGGCACTATAAACCTTTAACCAGAAATTCCCAGCTCAGAAGGGCAGAGTCCAGCCTCTTCTCCCACAAGAGTGCAGACCACGAACCTTCTTAATGTAAAATAACTGGCCTGAAGCCCAAGTGCTTAAACCAGAACTAATACACTTTAAGAATAACAGACACTGGGCTCTCAATCAGCAGTTCCCAACTTAGAAGGATGAAAGCTACCTGTCCTGCCACCACAGTGCATGCCACAAACCTTCCTAATGTAAAACAACTGGTCTGAAGCCCAAGTGTTTAATCCAAAAGACTTAGAATGATAGCTACACTTTAATCAAGTTACTACCAATCAGTAATAAATACAATTTAATACTTTAGAGAATGCCTGGATTAGTGCTCAAGTTACACAAACAAAGCTAGATCCAGCAGGCCTGAATCCAGTCTATGCCACAGCAAACAAGGTGCACCAACTTCAGTAAGAAGCAGTTCAGATATGCATGCACTATAAGCCTTTAACCAGAAATTTCCAGCTCAGAAGGGCAGAGTCCAGCCTCTCCTCCCACAAGAGTGCAGACCACGAACCCTCTTAATGTAAAATAACTGGCCTGAAAGCCCAAGTGCTTAAACCAGAATTAATACACTTTTAGAATAACAGACACTGAGCCCTCAATCAGCAGTTCCCAACCTAGAAGGATGTAAGCTACCTGTTCTGCCACTACAGTGCAGACCACAAACCCTCTCAGTGCAAAACAACTGGTCCGAAGCCCAAGTATTTAAACCAAAAGGCTTAGAATGAGTTACACCAAGCAGTAATAAATACAACTGAGTACTTTTAAGATGATGCAAAAGTAAAATAAAGTAGGTAGAAACACAAGTACAGTAAAAGCAGATGAAATTTTTATTTTTTTTTTCTGAACAAGTGCTGAGATCAAAGAAACAGATTTGGGTGCTGAAACTAGAAAACTGGCTAGTTATAAGAAAAAAAAATCTAAGCTAGAAGGCTTCCCTCCAACACAGAAGGGCTTGGGGGCTCAGAAGCCTACAAATAGTCTATACCACTTAACAGGAAAGGCAGGAAACGAGCTTAATTTTTTTTTTCTGTTTCCCAGATGCCCTCTTTGTACACAGTAGGAGTGCCTGAAATCAGAATATGATCTCACTGCACTCAGTTGAGTGAGCAAATGAGATGGGCCCAGAAGGAGTATCCAAACACAAATTTACAAGAGGGGTGGGCAGTTTCAAGGCCACTAAGAGCAGAGTCAAAACTTCCAGTTCAGTTAATATTCCTGCAACACAGTTAAAATCAATTTAAATACTGTATTTTTTTAAAAAAAAAAGTGCAGATAAAGGTACTTAAATTCTCTTATATGTCCAGTTGAATACAGCTAGTTCTTAGCCAGCCAAAGCTGAGGTTTTTAAGCAGAAAATATTTCACACTGTACCACTTAAATAGGCAAGGACAAGAAATCAAAGAATGTGGCTACCCCACACCTGTAATTACCAGCAAATAACAAAATTCAGCAAACACTGACTAACTTCCAGTTCAGTTAATATTCCTGCAACACAGTTAAAATCAATTTAAATACTGTATTTTTGAAAAAAAAGTGCAGATAAAGGTACTTAAATTCTCTTATACATCCAGTTGAATACAGCTAGTTCTTAGCTGGCCAAAGCTGAGGTTTTTAAGCAGAAAATATTTCACACTGTACCACTTAAATAGGCAAGGACAAGAAATCAAAGAATGTGGCTACCCCCACACCTGTAATTACTAGCAAATAACAAAATTCAGCAAACTCTGACTAACTTCCAGTTCAGTTAATATTCCTGCAACCCAGTTAAAATCAATTTAAATACTGTATTTTTTAAAAAAAAAAGTGCAGATAAAGGTACTTAAATTCTCTTATACGTCCAGTTGAATACAGCCAGGGCCGGCCTTAGCCAAAATGGCGCCCTAGGCGAAGTAGTGCTCTGGCGCCCCTTAAGCCCCACCCACACCACACATGAAACACCCCTATTTGAGCCACAGCCACTGGGTCATTCCCCAAGAAAGCCACTCCAGTTCTTTTCTTAAATTATTTAAATGCTTAGGAAGAAAAAGGTACCTTGTAATGTAGTCTATTTGAAATACCAGAGCCAGATCATGGTCAAACCAAGCAGTAACTAGACATAGTTCATAAAAAACAAATTACCTTTGTCACAGACATTCATAGATGAAAAATAAATATGTCATCTGATCCCCCTATTTGGCCTTAACAGAGCCAATACACCTACTGTTGCATAAACTGGCGCTGTCTGGGTTAATTAACTTTTGCTGTTTCTGATCTTTCATGCTCTCTCTCTCTCTCTCTAAGCTGGTGTCTACAGATTGGAAAAGGGGGTTTTGCCTCAGGATTTTTCTTCCATGAAGTTGATCCATTGCCAGGGAATGAGTTAGAACTTGGCTGTGTGGGTAACTTATGACCATCTGTGTGTTCATGTGTTCCCTCCTGCAAGCATTTTAAGCATTCTGGGGATTAAGGAAGGTCTTCACACCACACATGAAACAAATTTCCATGTAGGCAGAGGAGACAAATATGAAAATATAGTCACCTACTCTTACATTTCCTTATAAACCATCAAACGTGAACTATTTGTCTCCTGATCTCTAGTGAATAGTCATCATCAGTGCAGACCATACTATACCTGAGCTTACAGATCATGCTTGGGTGCCACAACAGAAGCAGTATGTGTTCTTTCATGTCAACAGTTTCTACTCTGGTCACTCTCTATGCCCAGTTACATGGCATACAGTGATAAATCCCTGTCTATAACTCACACAAAAGGAGTCTGAGTGATACCACTGAGCCCAAAAAAAGACTCTGTGTACCCTGTCCAGTCTAAGTGCCAGTCCTGCAAAACTAGAGCCATCAAACTAGATGCAGCTGTACAAATGAACTATAGTCATTAGCTTCCTGTCTCTTGGGGTCCCAAAAAATACTTAAGCTTTTCCACCTGGCCTAGTTCACACCATGAATTTATCTTTCATGTATCAGCTCAATCTTCCTTTCAAGGTTAGCACAATGGTCTTCCAGCAATTTATTTTCAAGCTGCAGGCATAGGATTGAGTCAAAATGCTCAGTTATTTCATGCATTACTTGAGTTTTAGCTGCAGGACTGGTTATAAAAATCATATAGCTTCCAATTCACTTTTTGAATCTCAGCCAAAATAAATCTTAGAGATGCTTTTGGTGAGCCTTGTAACGTTTTCCATCTCTCAACAATTGTTAAGCCCTGCAGAAAATTTCCCTTGAGAAGTTATAAGGTCATTTCTGGAAGCAGGTCAGTTTTATTTTCATGGCTGTTTCCTGCAATTGTTTCTTTTCTGGTCGAGGAACTCAGAAAAACTCAAGTCACTGTCACTAGTCTTGCATTTTTAACTAATTTCCAAGTAGTATTTTTGTTATGATTTTCCTGTTTAACATGAGCAAACACAGTCCCCTGCTACAACTTGACTGCCATACCAGAAGTACCCACAAAATATTACTTTTGATAACTGCAGAATGCTCTAGTTAACTCAGATTGCCATTAATTCTCCCAAAAGTTAGTTATTATTGTAAGAAATTGGTGATGAATTTATATTTATTATACGCTGCCTACTATGAAGTAGAAATTTTCTTTCTTTTTGTAACTCTTCCTTTTATAGCACATACTCTGAATAAGTGAACCAACTCTCTTTTCATAGGCAGCTGTGTTAACATCCTTCTTCAAGCAAGCATTTAAGGGCAGGTTCCAAACTACTATTTTAAATGTTACTGTAATGCTACAGCTGCTAATTTTTCAGCAACAATCCATCCGTCCAAACAGTCATCCATTTTCAGTAGCCATTGCACCTAGTTTGGCGGCATCCCAGGGGTGGGCTGTGAGGCTCGATTCTGGAAACAAGAGCTCTATAGCAAAAAAAAGAACACTTAACTAACAACTTCATCAAAAAGTTTGCTGTATGGCTAACAACCTCATACTTAAGAAAAATATTTTATTATTGAGGTCATAAGAATGAAAAAGAATAAATATTATTTACCATGGATATTTGTTAAAAATATGCAAGCACCATGGGATCAAATCAAGTTCTGTGAGGCAGCTATGATAATTGCTCTAGACCCATGTACTGTTCTTTGTGTTGAATACATCCGATACTGCCATCATGGACTGGTGTTGAATATTTTCCCTTGTCTTTGTGGGGTCCTATTACTCGGTGTTTCTCTCACCAAAATATGCCAGGTGACCACCTACAGTAACTTGAGGACTGTTGCCTTCCGAGGAAATTCCATGTAATTTACATAATTAAATAATATAGATAACTCCTTGTCGCTGAGCTCATTTGAAGCCCTCTTTCCATCATTTTATAAACAGTTGACTGCTCTAAATGAAATGCAGTTAAAACTCTATTAGCAGCTCATCTGTTTGACTTGGAATCAAAGAGCGTCTCATTCTTTGATGTACAAATCAGTACATTAAACAAGTTCTAGTAAGCTAGTTAGCTAACATTTGTGAGTAAGTTTTATTGGCAGACTCTGGGTTTCAGTTCAGAAGCATTTAATAGCATTTTATCTGTAAACTAGAAACATACATTATTAAATACTTTCTCGTTGCAAGCACCATTTCTGGTATAGTGATACCACTGACCTGCTTCTACTCGTATTTGCATCAGTATAATATCTGAAAGTTGTAGATGTGTTTATTTATTGTACCGTTGTTGATTAAATGGATACAATAAGTGTTTCTTGGCCATTTTCTATAACATAGACATTCTGGTAATCTTATCTCATTAGTAAGGGTTAATACTTTAAGCAATAACATATTTAAGACAAACGCGCACACACACACACACACACACACACACACACACACACACACACACACACACACACACACACAACGAAACTGTCTCTTTAAAGAGAACAGCTCTGTTTAAGGGTCTCTTCCACACATGACTTCCTAACTTTGGGGCAACAATTAAAAGTGAAATATTGACACTTGTTTTTTTTTTTTTTTTTGCATGATGCACTGTAATAATGCAAGCATTGGCTCCTACTAGATAGGCACGCTAAAAAAAATGTTAAAGATTCTGATCTGTATTAAAAAGAGAGTAATTCTGGCTGATTTCGCTTGTCCAGCTCAACCTGCGTGTGCAGTATTGTCCTTGCACTAGTGCACAGCAGGGGATGAATTGCGTTATGTTGTCTCTGAAATATGTAATGGATGCTTTTCATTCAGGTCCCCCACACGGCCACTCATTGCACAGTGTTGGCGTACGTGTGTATGACACACATGTACTTCTCCTTAAAGGTAGTGGAACGAAGTTTTTTTTTTTTTTTTTTTTTGTAGTTGTTGATCGAAGCCTCCTGGACAAGCTGCAGGTATAAAAGTGGGAGGGCACTCACCCCTCCCCCTCATCCGGCATCCTATGGTTTATTTATTCATTTTAATTAATGTACTTTTCTTATTATGTGTTCGCATAATAAGAAAAGTAAATTAATTAAAATTAATAAATAAATTTACACAAACTGCGCCCTTTACTAGGCCGGCCTGTATGGCGCCCTAGGCGGTTGCCTAGTTCGCCTGTGCCTAAGGCTGGCCGTGAATACAGCTAGTTCTTAGCCGGCCAAAGCTGAGGTTTTTAAGCAGAAAATATTTCACACTGTACTCCAAAAGCTGAGGTTTTTACCATTACCTCACAAAAATAGCTACTTTTTACCCTGTCAGGATTAAAGTAGAAATAATAGTAACAGTTGGGTTGCATACTTGCATTACTTTCAGGTTGTGGGTGCCAGCCAGATACACATATAATTTTATTTATTTTACTTTTGTTTATCCAGGTTTCTGCAACTGGCTTTAGTCAAAAAAATATTCAGTATATGTCCAGGGATAAAAGCTCCAACATATTAGAAGCATTTTTAAACAAACATTCACTATATACATAAACCGATATGAAATACATACCCATGCAGGTATTGGTGCTCTCCTTGGAGGTCTTATGTTTTTGGCCCCTCTGAGGTACTGCCTTAGCAGTGGATGTGAAAAAAAATAGGTGGGTCCGTATTGTAATGAGCTGAAATGACAGAGGCATGGATCTTAATTGATGAGAAGGATAGGCCTTTGTCCAGCATCTCAGTTAGGTATTGTAAAATCTGAGGAATATTTGTTACAAGTACAAGCATGTCAATTCCTTGTGCCTATTTCCAAGCACAGAATCTCTTCCATTTTTTCTGCATAAGATTTTCTGGTGCTGGGCCTCCTGGCCTCCAAAATAACATCCATAACTGCTTTAGAGAGAGGTGTGTTCTGAATGGCTACATTATCCGCCATGCTGCCAGATTTAGGGTTCTGAGTTGGCTGTGCAGGATCTGATTGTTTTGTTGGGTCAGTAAATGAGGAATTTGAGGTAATGTCCAGGCTGGGTCTTGAGACAAGCTCTTTAGGATTGGGTACCAGTGCTGGCGTGGCCAGTCCGGGGCGATCAGTATCATTTTTGGCTTCTCTTGTCTGACCTTTAAGAGTACCTTGGGGAGGAGAGGCAGTGGAGGAAAGGCGTATACTGTAAGGGTTTTCCAGCTGAATGACAGAGCATCCACTTTCCATGCTTGTTTGTGATAAGTCTTTGTGCAGAATCTCTGTAGTTGACAGTTGTGAGGGGAGGCAAATAGATCTATGTCTGGGCATCCCCATTTTTTTGTTATCATGCTGAAGATTTGTGGATCTAGTTTCCACTTGTGAGGATCCATGAGGTTTCTGCTTAGTTCATCTGCCAGAGTATTTGTCTTTCCTGGCAGAAATTGTGCCTGCAGGTGTACTTGATAAGTCAGTGCTGTGTTCCACAAAATCATGGCTTGTCTGCAGAGGGGGTAAGAATGTATGCCTCCCTGCTTGTTTATGTACCACATGACTGTAGTATTGTCCGTCTTTATCAGCAGTTGTCATGGATGAAGTAGATCCTTGAAGGCTGTCAGGGCATTCTGTACAGCTAGCATCTCTTTTTGATTGATGTGAAGATGCATTTCGCTTGCGGGCCATGTGCCCTGAATACATGTTCCTGCCATGTGGGCCCCCCAGGCATAATCTTATGCATCTGTTGTTAGTGTCTGCCTGGCTGTGGGTAAAGTGAATGGCTGTCCCTTGTTGTGGTGACAGGCCTGTGCCCACCATCGAAACTCCTGTTGCAGGCAAGGAATGAGGGTAATTAATGTTTCCAGGCTGTGGCAATGTTGAGTCCAAACACTTTTTAGATACCATTGTAGCTTCCTCATATGCAGTCTTGCATATGGAATTAGCAGAATGCAGGATGCCATGAAGCCCAAAGCCTGCAGAATTTTTCTTGCAGATAACTAGGTCTTTGTTGCCATCTTTTCAAAGTAAGAAGTCAGTTGCCTTTGTTTGTCTGGCGTGAGATAAGCCATCTGGGCAGTTGTATTTAAGCTTGCACCCAGGAATATTATCTCTTGAGAGGATACTAGTTTTGATTTCTTTTCATTTACTGTGTACCCCAGGCAAATCAGTAATCTTTTTACAAACGCCAGATGCTTCAATAAAATGTCTTTGTTCTCTGCTTGAATAAGGCAGTCATCCAAGTAGGGATATATTTGAATTCCTCTTTGTCTGCAAAATGCAATTACTGGTGCCAGGCATTTTGTGAAGACCCTGGGCGCAGTAGATAAGCCAAAGGGCAGTGCAGAATTGGTAGTGTATTGAGCCAGCTATGAATCTGAGGTATCTTCTGCAAGATTGTCTGATTGGGACATGCAGGTATGCCTCTTTGAGGTCCAAAGTTACAAGCCAAGCCTTCTTGCCCAGCATGGGCAGAAGCTGCTGCAGAGTCAACATTTTGAATTTTGGAACGTCCAGAAAAGTGTTTAGAATAGACGGGTCCAGTATTGGTCTCCAGGCTTTGTCCTTTCTGGGTACTACGAAAAGTCTTGAGTAAAATCCTTGCCCTGCTCTTGCTGTGGTACTCGCTGAATAGCCCTCATGTCTATGAGAGATGAAACTTGCTTTTGTGCCTCTGCCCATTGATTGTGTGGCAGGTCTGGCATACCTTTTGCCTTTGGAAGGGTGTGAAAGTGGAACCTGTAGCCCTGAGAGACTATATTTAGGACCCATTTGTCCTGGGTGATCATGTGCAATTTTGTGAAAAAAGTGCTAGCTTCCCCCCCAAGGGTGCTGCCAAAAGATAAGTGCTTGGCATTGGCAGATGAAAGTCATTGGGACTGTTTCCTATATGGCTGTGATTTGTCTTCTCCGCTTTTGGAGGTAGAAGCGCCCCATTGTTTGGGCGTGTATGAGCCTTGGGGCTGGCGTCTGCCTCTAGGGTGTCTGTATCTGTCTCTTTGTGGCCTGTCTGACACTGGAAAGGACAAATTCTTAGAAGGCCAGTTCCTGCTAAATCTGGATGGCTGTATCTGTAAAAAATCCTTTACTGTCTGCATAGATTTCGCTTTATCCTCCATTTTCTTCAGCACCTCTTCTGCCTTAACACCAAACAAAGTATCGTGCTGTAATGCAGCATCCAATAATTTTGCTTTAACATGATCAGGCAGATTCTGTTCCTTTAACCAAGCATGCCTTCTAATGACTGAACCTGTAACAGCAGCCCTGCAAGAGGCCTCCAGTGAATCAAAACCACATTGCAAAGTATGCTTTCCCACTTGTTCAGCTGCATGCAATAAATCCTGAATTTCCTTGTTTTCAGAACATTCAGAATTTGTCAACATTTTCTGTTTTAGCCATGACATTAAGTATTGCTGATATTTAAGCATATGAAACTGACAATTTAAAGCCCTTACAGCCAAGGTAGCAGAAGTGTAAACTTTTTTCCCCCATCTGTCCAGTGCCCTAGAATCCCTATCCGAGGGGACAGGATTTTTCGCAGTGGAAGCCTTGACCCCCTTGGGACTCTGAGATGTAGTTTCTAGGTCAGCAGCAGGGTTTTTATATAGAAATGTATGAGAATCTGGAACTCTGTAGTATCTGTCTGGCTTAACAGGTGCAGGGGGTAAAGAGTCAGGAGACAGGCCACACTCTGAAAATACATCATCTACAATGTCTAGAACAGGTGGAATAGCAAGAGGTCTGTGCTGAGGTGGTAGAAGAAAGTCTTTGAGCCTCTTCTTAGATTCTGAATAATTTTGGCTCTCCCAGTGAAAATGCTCCCTCATGGTATGCAGGGTTTCCCCAAAAGAATAATCCTCAGGAGGAGAAGCTGAAGGAATAGATTCTTCAGCATCAGAATCCTCATAGGGAGGAAGAGAGTATCCCTGTTCTGAAGAGGAGTCAGAGGAGATGGAAACCTGATCAGAAGAATCATATTCTGTGCCTTGCCTAGGCCTCTTATCAGGAGGGGGATGGGTACCCCTGATCAAAGTAATTAGGTCTTCGGCCATTTTAAGCATCTGTTTCTTAGGCATGGAAGTCTGTCCAGGAGAATGCTGTACTTGTTTCTTTGTCTTTAAAGCTGTTTTAGTCTTTGCCTTGGAAGTTGAGGTTGGCTTGACATACAACTGTGTAGGTCTGAAAACACCCTCAGAAGCCGATGCCTGCTCAGCGGCTTCAGACCCATCTGAGGGAATAGTTTCCGAGTGTCCAATACCTTGAGTATTCAGAGGCCTAGTTGTCTCCACGTGGGAGTCAGAAGCGGCCTGTGGCTCTGAGGTAGTGGGCATCAGGGGCTGCGAAAGTGCCTCACTGAGAACCAGCGAACCGGCGACTGGACTAGCGGAGGCCTCGTCATCTGTTTTGGACCTCGGATGCCTGTCCTTTCCTTTGCCTTGCGCTTTTTATAAACTCTGGTCATCTGCTGTTCCGATGGCATTATATAATTAAACCTTTGGCCAAAGTAATGAAAAGCAAAATCGTACCGACGCTTAATAATGCATTGGTTAAATCTATCACAAAACCAACAGCTAGCAATGTCGTGGACAGGGCCTAGGCAAGTAAGAATGAAAATCCTTATGAGGTATTTGCTTCCCACAAGAAATACAATTATTTTTTTCTGACATCGGTCTGGAGCAAGAAAAAAGTTTCCCCAATGGGGTACTTATCTTTATTGAAGACTTCAGATCTGAAATTCGATATTGAAAATCTCAGGAGTCGGCTGACCGGCACTTGTGAACTGCTTTTGCTTCAGGCACCGCACGGCAAGAAAGACTGAAGAAAATGGCACCGGCTGCATCTTTTATACCCCTGGTGCACTGACATCAGGGAAGAGGTGACAGCAATCGATGCCGGACCAGGACTTTGGAATTCAGGCCGACTGCGGGTAGCCTGCCAGCAGGAAAACCCAAGTGTAATGACTGCAACAGTGAAACACGATGAACATCTTATTTTACACACTAACCCAATCACTGTCTCTCCACTCTCTCGCTCTCTCCCTTGCAACTAAAGCACGGGAAGAAAATGTGAGAGTAACAGGATTAATAACAGCCACATCATGTACATAACAGGCTAATGACTTCAGTCCTGTCAGTCAGCTTCCTATTTCTTGCGGTTAAAACCGCAATAACTTCTGGGCATATTCATTGATGCCTGCAGTTTTCCCAATCCGGACGGCTTTTAAAATAGCCCGGAGACAAAAAAGATACTTTTTTTCTTTTGTTACTTTTTAAAGTGGAACTCGAGCACGCTTGCGCACTGCTCTGAGTTCCACATAGAAATACTAGTATGTAAAGTTTAATAATTAAACTTTTCTTTTGGGAGGGGGGATAACCATGAGCCACCACTAGCTATTTTATTTTATTTCTTACATTTTCGTTTTCATCGCCTGGGTCCTAGTGCCTGCCTTATTCTACTCCAAATAAACTGTACTGAAATGCTTACAGTGAGTATGCCTCCTAACGTCCTTGGTCACAGTATCTGAATTGCCTAGACATAGTAAGGCCTTGTTAAGCTTAACTCTGGTGGCTTTCAAAAAAACAATTACTAGAAAATGGGAATCAAAGAGTAAACCAATTGTATTTGAAATATTAAATATTATAACAGAAATAAAAGTACTGGAAGTATCTTTAGAAAAGGATAGGAACAAATCGCATAGAAATAAATGGAAATTGTGGGAACAATACAAGCAGAATAATGATCTGGAGGAGGAGTGAGGTTTAGGAGAAAGCAGAAAGTGAGCAATTTATGTAATGTTGGACTGATTGTTGTAAAAAAGAACATATGTGATGTATAATACATGCAAGTAGGAACATGTTAATATGGTTTGTTTTCTTTTATATAAATGTGTGTTTGCTTGTGTCTTAAGTGATAACGCAGTAAAGGTGTTTAAAAAAAAAGTAATGTGGAACAGCCTCTGTCATGGCTTGTGGAGTCAACCCCCTTTTGTGATTCACTTTATATATGAGGTCACTACAGCAGATTTAATGCTAGTTTAATACTAGTTTTTAGAGATTATTTATTTTAAACATCTATTAATCTACTTAATATTATTAAACATTATTTATTAAATCATATTACATTTTTCCTGTATCTGTATATTTATATACTTATGCATATTTGCCTTGACAGTATTATCTTGGCATAAGCATTTATACAATATGTTATATTTTATTTTAAAAATTTATTAACAACATTTTAATAATAGTTTTTTAACATGCGAAGAGTAGAGTGATGGTATATTACTAATGTCCTTAATGACACAAAGTTTTAAGTCATTTGATGAACCTTTTGCTAAATTTATTGGTAGGTGAATCATGTGTTTTATTTGATTAAATGTTTTTACAAATTTGATTTTTTTATATTTATAGGGTGCGATACTATATACATTGCATTTATGGTAGTTCTCCATGTCTATGTTACATCTAAATACTTTATACTTTGCAGTCTTTTGCGTGTATTCTAGTATATTTCTTTAATAAGTTATTGAATTCACGATTCATCAATTAATTAATCAATTAACTAACTAATTATTTATAGCATGTGACTTTGGCTTCATTATATATTTGTTGAGCATTAAGCATTTTTTTATACTTGATAAAGCTCGGTATTGCACCAAGCGAAAGCGCTTGTTTTAGTGTGGTGGCTTCCAATAAAGGATTTATCTACAGTTTTGTTTGGTGCTTCGTCCTTGGGTCGTGAATTACTTTTTTTGGTCTTCTGATTTCACTTGTTTCTTTGGAGTCAACCCCCTCCCCACTGAACTAGCAGGGGAGTGTCAGCTTATAACATGTGCTACCCAGGTTAATGATGCTTAGGTTTATGCCCTCTAGGTTTGCTTGGCATCCAGCTATGCCAGGGCCCTAGCTCATCTCCATCTTAGTGTGTTTTCTCTCTGTTACGTGTCACTACCCATTCCTTGTTTGTTGTCCAGTCCTCACCATCACTGTTTGTCCACTTTCTGTATGCATGCACTGTCCCCCTACCTTTTTTGTATCTTATCATTTCTGTCAGTCTGAAACCATCTTTTGTGTTTATCTGTTAGCTCCCACTACCTGTCCTCCTCCCTCTATCCCATACACAGCCTTTCTTCACTACCTTTCCGATTTACATATTTTTTTCTATATGAAAAGTGTCTTTCCCTGAAAAATTACTCTTCTTTCCCCTGCCACTATTCATATTTTTTTATTGAATTATCACTTATTACATCAGCTGTCATACAGCTATATAAATGAAAACAAACCATAGTGACATATTTTCAGTTGCAGACGTAACATTTCAGCATCCTATATACTCTTCTAAATAGTCATTGTCCATCAAACATTACATAGCTCATCATGCAATATTTTATATGCTGCACTAATTATATCTTTTTAATAGCAGCTTCATAAATTCATAGAGTCATAGATTTTTCTAGGCTAACAACCCAGGAGGTCTTTCTAAGTCTAGCCAAGCTTTCCCCCAAAAATAATGATGCCCTGTGTTCAAATAGGATATTGAAAGCCAGGCATTTTTAAGCAACCTCTGTCCATAAGGGACATGGGTGCCAGGCCCGATGTAAATTTCCTATTCCCCATCCACTGGTCTAGGTTGTGCTTAAATTGGGTAATAGATGATCTCAGCTCCACATGGATAAGAAACTTGTTCCATAAGAGGGGCAGTTTGTGGGACACACATTGTCTCTCCAGCATGTTCTGTTTAAGTTACAGAAAAAATTCATGTCCCTTGCCCTTGTATTTCTGGTACTATTTGTCTTACAAATATGCAGGAGATTCATACGCGAGAGGTTTGTGGATGCCTTGCAAGCCATGCATAGATCACTCCTCAGCAATCTATAAGAGACTGAGTAGACTGAAAGGGCTTTAAGGCACTCTGTGTAAGGCAGGTTTGTTAAGCCTTGTATTCTTTTTTAAGTAACTTCTGAGGTTGCTCTAGTTGCTTCATATACCTGGTCAGGTACATACTGAAGGGAACACTGTACTCAGTAACTGTTCGGATAAGGGCAAAGTACAGTAGTATTATGACTTCTTTGGACCTAGATGCCATGCCCTTACTTATAAGTTGCACAACATGAAAGGATTTCTTTACCACTGTGGTCACATGGTAGTCAAAGTTAAGACTATTCTCTATGTGTGCACCCAGATCCCTGACCACTGGGTCAACTCTTAGGGGCATATTATCAGCATGGTAATTAGCTGGGATGGTTGACTTTTCAAAGGGTTTAATTATGCATTTCTTAGCAATGAGTTTAAGACTATGGTTTTGGCACCATTTGTTAGTCAGGGAAAGGCCTTCTTAATGAATGCTAGTGTCTGCAGGGGAGTTGGTAATAACCCCTAGTTGGAAATCATCTGCAAAGTTAGTCAACCATAAACCTTCAGCATTTGCTTCCATTTCAGAGAAATAGGTGCCAAAAAGGAGCGGTCCCAATACCGAGCCGTGGGGCCCTCCACTAGTGACTGGCCCCTTGGTGGAGTTGGCCTTACCTATTTTTGACCTCCTGGGCCCCATCAGTGAGCCAGTTGGCTATCCTGTGGGTGATAAAAGAGTTTATACCTAAATTATTGAGCTTATCTACAATGCCTGAGTGGGGTTTTGCCCAGGTCGAGGTAAACTGTGTGCACAGTCTTGCCTTCATCCATTGCTTTGGTGACACTCCCAAAAAGTCCACCAGATTTAAAAGGCATAGCTTTCCTTTAACAAAGCCAAACTGTGATGGGTCCAATGTTTAAAGGTTACCCATGTCCTCATTTATCATGTTCTAGATTCTACTAAAAATTCTACCAGTGCTGGTCTTTCACTTAACATTTCAGTATTCCTTTTTCTTTGCCTATAGTCTGATATCAATCCATGAAAGGGAAGACAATCTCTAGCCTGCAGTCCAAATGTATTCTTGGCCCCTTCCCACTGTATTATCTTTCCCTCTTTAATTATTTGATCCTAGTACCTTGGTTCCTTTGCCATTTTTCCAGTAAATGCCATCCCCTTTTTGCCTGTTCTCTGTACTCCTAATTGCAGTCATCCCTATTAGCAGAATCGCCTTTTTCCATTCCCGTGTTGACTTTTTATTTATTTATTTATTTTTTTCTGAGGCAGAGCATTGATCTTCATGGACCCAAGAATCACCCTGTCAGTGGTGTCTGGTTAAGTGACTTGCTCAGAATCACACAATTAGGTAATGGAGGGTGAGGGAATCAAACCTTGCACTACTTGACCACAAGAAGCAGCACATTAACAGCTGCTTAATCCTCTAAACGAAATGGCAACAACTTATTTCTGAAAATACTTTCTGCTACTTTATGGATTAAATATTCTATATGCTTATTGTTACCCTCCTTAAGGATCTCCATTCAAAATCCCAGTCTCTAGTTATTTATTGAGTCCCCCCCATTTTATCATCAGCTCCTTACTGAAATGCTGGCACTTGAAATACCAATTGCCAAGCCAAAAAAAAAAAAACAGACCAAAAACATAGGAGAATAGTGAATTAAAAAAAAATCACTATTTTTCTTTAAACTTTTTTCCAAGGGGGGGTAAGCCCCCCACATCCCCCCATGTGGAGGCCAAGCCCTCTATGCACCCCTGAACTAATGTATACCAACTCTGAGAATGTCATACCTTGGAGAAAGGGGAATATTCTGAAAAATGGCATCTTGGACTTAAGATATGTAGGTCCATTCTCTTGGCCATTCAGTCTCCGTGTTTCAGGACTTGCTGTAGTGGGTCCCAACATTTCAAATGGTTACCTTCATTGTCATTCCTTTCCACTTTGAGTTATAGTTTCTTGCTTGTGCTATGTGTAGGAGCCTTAACTGTGTAGCTCTAGAATACCCCTTCAAATAAGGTAATCCCAAACCACCTTGTTCTAAGGATCAGCTTATCCCAATTGAGTTTTGGCCTCTTCCCCTTCCAGATAAAATCCTTCAGCCTTTATTAATTGCTACCCAGATCTCCTCTGGTTGAAAAAAAGATGCCTGACCTGTGTATAAAAACAAAGGGACTAAAACATTTTCACTGCTTGTAGCTTACTGTCCATGTCCATAAAACAGTGATTCCAGTTTCTAAGTTTTCGTATTATCTTTTGTTTAGTCTCTTCCCGCATATCTTTAGATGCCATAACAGAATCATTTTCAATCCACACTCCTAAATAATTAATTTTATTATGTCCCCATAAATATGGGTATTGCTGAACCAATTTGTTTGTGGGTAAATCATTTACAGCTACTGTTTTGTTCATTTTCATTAATTTTGTATCCCATAAATACTTGAAACTGTCTCAGAATGTTCCACAACATTGACATTTCCTTTTCTGGTTTTACCAGGTACCAAATAATATCATCTGGAAATAAAGCCACTTTTTATTGTTTACCATGCCAATTATCACCTCACAGTAAGAGGTCCTCCGGTTCGATTCTCAGCTTGGGCACCTTTTGTGTGGAGTCTGCATTTCCTCCTTGTGTTCCCATGGGTTTCCTCACACATTCCAAAGACATGCAGTAGATGGAATGGACACTCTGAATTGGCCATAGGCGTGAGTGTGCATGCGAGTGTGTGTGTTGTGAAAGAACTGCTGCAGCAGGGATAGCTACCTGGTGGTAGTGTAAACCTTGGCTCTAGATGATTGTCATTGTAGAAGTGACACTCTGGCCCCATGTGCAAAAATGGAGGAAAAGGGGTAGTGGATGGATGGATTATATCCTTGAATTTCTGAATCCCTTATTTTCTTTGCCAGATGTTCTAAATATAATGCAAATAACAAAGGGTAAAGAGGATACCCCTGCCTGGTTCCTCTGTTCAAACAGAACTTATCAGAGAAGAACCTCCCCACTTTAATTTTCACTTGCAATCCGTCATATATACTCTTAACTAACATTATTGTGTCAGGGAATGCAAATGCTTCCATTGCCCTACTCATAAAATCCCAGCTTACTCTGTTAAATGCTTTCTCTGCATCAAGACCCACCAACAACAGTGGTATTTTCTTATATTCTGCTTCCATCTGGATCATCATTGCTCCATTAATGTTGTAAAGTATTTACCTCCCCTCCACAAAACCACATTCCTTCATATCCATCAATGCTGGCATCATCTTTGCCAGTTTTTTAGCCATTACAGTCATAAACACTTTATAATCATGGTTTGGAATCAAAATGAGCCTATACGAAACTAAATCTGATGAATCTTTACTATCTTTAGGTATTCCAGCTGTGAAAAACTGAAAGGCTGCCAGCCCAGCTAGATAAAATTTTGTAGATAATTCTATGTCATTGTAAATATTAATATAATCCACAAGCTGTTTTACAAATGTAAGACAACTAAATGTAAGAAAAAACTGTGTTATATGTTCTGAACTTCAAAAATGTAACCACAGTGCACCTTGCTGGAAGAAAGCTGATAAAGTAAAGCATTTTATGACTGTTTGATCTCTTGGATACAAGATGTCTGGATAAATGAATTCCTTCTATTGTTTTGAGACCAGAGTTAATTGCAAGGTTTTACATTTATAATGTCTTTTATTCCTGTGGCTTCCTGGCCAGGTGCAAGCTTATTAAGAAAACTAAGAAATGTAAATTTAGAGTTTCTGGTAGCCTGGGAACCAGAGACCTGTCAAGAATGATGTAATCTAAAATGAGTCAGCAGTGATGTATTATCAATTTAAGAGATCTCGGAGAGAAAGAGATAGCATTTTGCATTTGTCTTCAGAACTGACAATATCACCAGCACTTGCTTGCTCTGTATACACACTGAGCAGAGTGGTTGAGAGGTGTTGACTCCAACTCTTAGCTGAGATATATAAGTATCCTGTTTTTTTTTTCGATTATTTATACAGTTTATTGTTTCTAGCAATTTATATATAGCACTTTTATTGTAATCTGCATGGGTAACTGATTTGTTTGCAGTTAAAGCATTCTGTATCTTTACAAATCTTTATCTGTTTAAAAACTTTCATTTTGTGGCTTTCTCTAGTGCTTTGTAGGCTAATAGCTTTAGTGTCCCCACTCACCCTCCCTGTTGGTGTCTTGTGTTATACTTGGCGGCTTTGCAGTTGCCCACCCCTACTGTAAATCTGATCTGGGACACTCCTCCCAGTCTAGTGTCATTAGCTCATTCTGCCTAATACAGAGAGAACATTTGATAAGGCCTTCTGTTTCTCCTTTTTCCCTTTCAAAAAAAAAAAAAAAATTTTGCCTGAATTACCTTATGTTCTGACTGTATTTCTCAAACATTTTGGAAATATAGAGTATATTTTAGAGCATTTATTATAACTGTAATTGCCTTACTATTGCTACAACTCAAGTGCTCTAGGTTGCACTGCATCTGAAGTATTTGTGTGTTTTAGCTGCTTTTCTGTATATATAGACTAGCTACTTATTCTGCTGAATTACTGCCACTTAAATCGTTTTTCAGTTGTGCACTTGCCTTGCTTCATTTAAAAAGTTTTAAATTGCTAATGAGTTTTAATTGCATTTACTGTTTAGGACTACACACTTAAGTGTGTTAGACTTTTCTGTGTTTATTTACTGTATTATTGCATTGTTTAGCCTGTTTCAAAAAAAAAAAAAAAAAAATATATATATATATATATATATATATATATATATATATATATATATATATATATATATATATATATACTAGTTTGCTCGTTTCCCACCTTTTCTAGCCAGTCCATATCCCAGGCCTTGCTTGTCTCAGGACTTTTATTTTCTGTGCTCAGAGCTATCCAGACCTTGCTGTGGCAGAGGGAAGTCCTACTGACTACCAGTGGGACTGGTGAGCATTGTGCTGCCTGTCTGGCGCTGGAGGAGTGGTTTCCAGCTCTGAAGTTGTAATTTTGTTGGCCTTTTTGGGCTGATTTCTGTCCCTTTCAACTTTCTGGCTTAAAAATGCGTGTGTTTGCACATTTCTCACATCGTGCAGCACTACGAGGCTACAGTTGCCAGAAAGTCTGCTCTTCAAATTTTCCCTTAAAACTAGCTGGTTTCTCAGTAGTAGCACTAAAATCTGAACCCCTGTGACTAGCACTTGCTCTAGAACCTGCTGTAAAGCACTAGGAAGCCTGAAACTGATACAAGCACTCAGCTCTCCTAGTCAATAAGGAGAAATTAATCATAGGCACTAAACAGCCTACAATTGCAAAGTACCATGCAAAGGTAAGGGAAAACAGCTCTTAAACCTTACAAAAAAGCACCTAATCAGGCATGTCCAAGGGTCAGCTTCCGGTGGTTTCTCCTATCCACCTGATGACTCTGGGCATACTGGGGCAATGCGGCAACTGCCTCATGTACACAGACAATCCTCTCCTCCTACCACCCAACACTACAACCTGCGAGAGATGCACTTACATAGCCAAACTGGAAGCAAAGCTCTCTCCGGTCAAGACTGTGCTAGACAGTCAAGAGGAGAAGGCTAAGACCTGCATTACACATCTAGTAACTCATAGCCCTTCAAGACCCACACCATCAACTCCCACACATAGCAACACTAAACCCACATATGCGGAGGCCCTTAACATTAACCTGCCCAAGCAACAAGGACCTCCGAAGCCGAAACGCAAACAAACACCAGTCACAACCAAAGTGACACATAGCTCACAACACCAGTGTGCCACCCAACAGCAGCTCCCAAGGCAAGACAATGTACCCAACACTTTAGTCATATGTGACTCTATAGTCAGGCACACTGATGTCCCACTCACCAGGCTGAACAAGGAGAAAATTACAGTCAGCTGCCTGTCAGGTTCCAGGATCCGCCACATAACGCATGCACTCAAGTCACTCCACAACAAGTATAAATACGACTCTGTCATTGTCCATGCTGGAGTAAATGACTTGAGACGTGCCTCCCTGGACTACATGGAAGAGCTCTTGGATCATGTGACCCAGGCAGGTATGACCCTAGCCCTGAGTAACATCCTCCCTTCGCCCAGAATGATACCACAGTATAAGGACAAAATGATTGACTTCAACAATTGGCTAAGCTTCTGGTGTCATTCAAAGGGGATCCAGTATTTGTCTGCCCGGGAAGACATGATCGACAAACCACGATGCTTTGCCAGAGATGGTCTGCACCTGTCCCCCCTGGGATTCAGGTTACTGGCTAAAGCTCAGTATTTGTCTGCCCGGGAAGACATGATCGACAAACCACGATGCTTTGCCAGAGATGGTCTGCACCTGTCACCCCTGGGATTCAGGTTACTGGCTAAAGCTCTTGCCACCCCTATAGTGCCTTTTTTAGGCAAGGTTCAAAGGATAAAACCACCACTGTAACAGATACAAGCATGCAAAATCTGAAGGTAATGCTACTCAATGCTAGAAGTCTAAACCTCAAAATGCACTCTCTCGAGGCACTCCTAAAAATGGAGAACATCGATATCTGTGCAGTGACTGAGACCTGGTTCAAGGCTCCAGAGAGCCCCCCTGCAATACCAGGCTACAATTCTTACCACACTTTTTGGCCACAAAACCAAGACCGAAACACTAAAGGTGGAGGAGTGTCCATATTCACCAAGGATATTCATACCTCCAGGCTGGTTGCCCAACACAATGCATCTGAAATTCTCCAGGTCCAACTTAACACTAGGTAAGACTGCAATCCAAATTGTAGCTTGCTACAGATCCCCCACCATACCCCAAGATTCTCACTACACCTTCCTAAACATACTGGAAAATATTAAGATACAACCAAACACCCTAATACTAGGTGATTTCAACTACCCTGCCATTAATTGGGAAAACTACTCGGGTACCAACTCCTTTTCCCAACGGTTCTTGGAATTCATAAATTCCAATGCCCTGGATCAACTAATCAATTGTCCCACCAGGGGCTCCAATATCCTAGACCTGGTCATTACCAACATGGGAGATAGATAATATGGAAAATAAAACTTCAGTCAAAACTCTAGATAAAAGTTATTAGCTGCAGTTTATTGTGAAAACAGGTGGCTTTCAGCTTATTCAGCTTTTAAAAACATAACACCATTAAAACTGTGACCATATATATATATATTACATAATTAGTTTCAAATTAATGAGTAATTACAATAATTAACTATTTAAAGTTAAAACTCATAAAACTGCAAAATTTAATAATGTTTAACATATGGGCTTATAAGTGAAAGTCTCTAAAAAATGTATATATATCAGTCAGTCTTTTTGATATATATGTTAGTAATCCCAACATCCCACCTTGATTAATATTTAAACCTTTGGTTTAATAGGAATATTATCATTCAGTATAATCCAGTCTGCCTCTATTTCCTCAGTCTACTTTCTGATATCTCCTGCTCTTAGTGTAGGTTTATTAATAGATATAATCAAGAATCTAAATTCATGAGTAGAATCTGTTTCCATAACATGCTTGGACAGGGATAGTTAATTATTGTAATTACTCAAATTAATTGAAACTAATTATGTATCAGTTTGAAATTAATTAGGTTGATATGATATATATATATGTTCACAGTTTTAATGGTGTATTATGGTTTGAAAGCTGAATAGCGACCTGTTTCTTTTCTACAATAAACTGCTTTATTTCTTATCGTTAATGGACTTGTGTTATTCTGTGCAGGGTTTTCATTTCTTAAGTGTGGTTCAATTACCATTTTTATTTTTCCATATTATCTTTATTTCTATATCCCCTTTGAACTGTGCAGTTAACTATGATGATGAGTTGGTTGAATCCATTGATTACAATCCAATCAGAATGGCGTGCGCACTAAGTAACGCTCAAAGTGAAACTGTGAACTCCATATTAACATTGATGGAATCTTAATAAAATTAAAGAGACTAAGCGGATTATACCTAGATAACTATATGAAATTATTAAACGAATTTTTTTGCTCCCTGAGAAGAAATTGCAAGAAGAAATTGAAAAGGACAGAGACTTGTATTTTGTTATATGAAAGAAGGGCTAAAGAACAGAAAAACAAAAGTTAGTGAGAGATGTACATGATTTTTTTCCAAGTCTTCTTTTGGCCGAGGTTAATAGATATAGAGAGACAATGTTGAATGTACATGATTTTTAGTAATGTTGCTAGAGTAAATCACGATGCACAAGTTGAAAATATTGTCAATTCATGTACAAATGAATCTGTACTTGAGAAGGATATGCATTTAACAGTTACTAATGAAAGAATGAAGCTACAACCAGAGGACAGAGTAGGCTCTGAAACTATAAACAAAGACAGTAACAGTTATAGCATCTTTAGATCTAATGTTTTGTCAGCTAGCACAGAACAAGTGAAAGCAAGTGAACAAATGGTAGTAGAATACTACAGCTATGACAGATAATGCTAACACAGTGTCACATAAACAATGCCCTTTCCCCATAGCAGAAGCTGTACAAAGGCAGAGAAACAATCAATGAGCAGGGAAGACGATATGGGAATGAAAAGAACCCACAGTAAAAGGATGTGGGAGAAAATGACCTAGTCTATAACCTATCACATAGGCCACTGAGTGAAGCAGAAGTAAAGTTTTTTTAAGGGGTTGTCTTTTATACCCTCCACTAGGAAACCATATTAGACATTAAGATGTTTGTTAGGAATGTCCAGCTACAGATGATGTTTAATGATAATAATGAAACAGTAAATGATTTTACTCAGCTTAGGAGACCCAGTTTATATGTGTCTGTATTACATCCGAACTTGGATACTTTTAGCAAAATAGTTGAGAAAGACTTATTACATCTTGATAATGGAAATCTGTCACAGAAACAATATTCTGCTTTACAGGGTCTTAGAGATGATATGAATATATCTATTAGACCTGCAGATGGGACCTATCATTGTTATGGACATACAACAATATAATGATAGTATGTTAGAACTGTTAAGTGATATGAACCACTATCAACGTATAGCTAATTTTAAAATTAAAGATTATGTTAGTATAGTACATAATAAACTAGAGGAATTACAAGAAAATAAAGTTATAGATTCCACTGACTTTAATTTTTTGTTCGTGGAATTCCCTGTTATCCCAGTAATTCAGGGGTTACCAAAGATACACAAGAACCCCACACAACCACCAATGAGACCTATTGTCTCAGGTCGTTCATCTCTATTTATATAGAGAAATCTTTGAGGCCTATTGTGAACTCTAAGATATACATTTTAAGAGACTCTAAACAATTTCTCTTGGATTTTTATAGTACTGCTGTTGCTTTAGTTCTATAATAATGGTCACGATGGATGTGGTCTCTCTGTTTACAAAGATACCAAATGAGAGTGGGATAGCCTATATTAAGTTATGCCTAGACAGACATTCGGACATGCCCTTAAATAAAAAGAGAATGATCAGTGAAATGCTCACATTAGTGTTGGAAAACAACATTTTTTTCTTTGGAAAGAACTTGTATATACAAAGGGATGTAGCTATGGGCACTTCTTGTGCCAATAGCTACAATATGGGAAGAAGAGTCTCTTTTTGTTGAATAAATTTATCTTTTATAGGAGGTTTGTGGATGATTTGTTCTTTGTGGGATGGTTCATTAAGTGAACTGAATGAATTTTATCTAGAAGTTAATGAACTGGTACCTTTTCTTAAATTTACCATCAATTTTTCCTATGACCACATAGCATTCTTGGATGTTTCACTTGAGAGGCTTGATGATGGTACATTTAATATACAGGAAGAAGTGTTATAAAAATGCTCTGTTAAATAGAGATAGTATGCATCCCAAACATGTTTTTAAAAACATTGTACGAGGACAGGCGGTCAGAGTATCAAGGCTTAATCCCTTACAAGAACAGTATGAAAAAGAACTAACTAGCCTTAATGATAGGTTAATTGTTAGAGGTTATAAAGGAGAAGAAATTAAAGAGAGTTTTCATAAGGTTAAAGCAGACAGGGATGAGCAAGCATGCCCCTACTTTTCCAGGATAGGTGTTGAATATTATGCTGGGCAACAGAAGTTGAAAGAAAGTAAAAGAAAGAAATATCAAAAAGTGTCACTTCATTATACAGAAGATATCAATGAAATTAGAGATGTACTCAGTAAATATTGGGATATATTGACCATAGATCCCAGCATTAAAGGAATAGTGGGAGATCGACCTAGCTATGTTTTTAAAAATAAAAAGAATCTACATAGATTACTTTGTTCCTCTAATACAAGAACACCTCAGATAACAAACTCTAGAGGGACGATGAAATGTGGTAGATGTAATTTTTGTCAATTCATCAGTGTTACTAACATGTTTATACACCCTATAACATCTAAAATCTACACTTTTACAGTGGAGGGGACATGTAACACGGAACACTTAGTCTATTTGGCAACCTGCACAGAATGCAGAGCATTCTATGTAGGTAAGACAGATAGAATGTTTAAAAACAGGATACGAGAGCATATCTACCAGATAAAAATTGGATCTAGTGTCAATGCCCTGTCCAAGCATGTTATGGAAACAGATTCTACTCATGAATTTAGATTTTTGATTATATCTATTAATAAACCTACACTAAGAGCAGGAGATATCAGAAGTAGGACTGAGGAAATAGAGGCAGACTGGATTATATGTCTACAAGCACATGTTCCCCCTGGACTGAATGATAATATTCCTATTAAACCAAAATTGAAAAAAAGAAGGTTTAAATATTAATCAAGGTTGGGATGTTATGATTACTAACATATATCAAGTAAAGACTGATGTATATCATAACATTTTAGAGACTTTCACTTATAAGCCCCTTCTCTGCTGTGGAAAGGTTCTTTGCTCACTGTGTTTAGAATGTATATATATGCCTTATATTTTTTAAATGTCTGTAGCCTAACTAGATATATTTATAAATGTTTTTTTAAAAATGTTTTTTACATGTAGATAGTTTATGGAATACATTTTTAACAGACGAGTTAAGTATTGTTTTATATGTTAAACATTATTAAATTTTGCAGTTTTATGAGTTTTTAACTTTAAATAGTTAATTATTGTAATTACTCAAATTAATTGAAACTAATTATGTAATCAGTTTGAAATTAATTAGTTTGAAGTTAGTATATATATGGTCACAGTTTTAATGGTGTATTATGGTTTGAAAAAGCTGAATAGCACCTGTTTCTACAATAAACTGCAGCTAATAACTTTTATCTAGAGTTTTGACTGAAGAGTCTTTTTTTGGAATCTTGGATTTATTTGGAGCTGATTTGGAGCTGAATTGGTCTGAAGAGACAAAGAGTTTGGTGTTATTTTGAGTTTGGACTTACTTTACCTGACATTGTTGTTCCATGGACTGCCTAGGTAACTTCTGCACATAACTACTTTATTTCTTATACGTTAATGGGAGATAGATGCTCCACACCAATGGTCACCCCCTCATTGGTCAGGTCTGACCATAAGCAAATCACCCTTGACATCCACATCCCACCCCCACCCCCCAGTAAGGAAACCTCCTTAAAAAACTTCTCCAAAGCCAACTTCATGCTTCTGAAGTCAGAAGTGACAAACTTCACAACACCCACGCAGACGGGATCTGGAAGTTCGACTGCAGAATCCTACACTAAGGCACTGTACGAGCACATCCACTCGTGCATGAATCGTGCCATCCCAAATAGAACCAAGATGCTCTTCTCCAAAAAAAGGAAGCCAATCTGGTGGTCCCCTGCTATTAACAAACTTTACAACAGAAGGAAGAAACTGTTGCAGAAAAGAGGAAAATCCCAGGATGCAAAAAACTCCCTCACCAGCCTCAGTAAAAAGCTGAGATCCCTCATAAAATCCTCAAAAGCTAGTTATGAAAATAAAATTGCCAAAGATTCCAAAGACAACCACAAGGCATTCTATAGTTATGTCAAGAGTCTAAATGGCAATGCTCAGATCTGCACTGAACTACAACAAAATGGCATTAAATATACTGATCCCAAGGATATTGCCAATATCCTGGCAGATCGATTTAGTGTCAGCTTCACTCCCCTCTCACCCCCTAAAGGGCCATCTCAATACCAAAAGATTGCCAAATTCCGATAATCACAGCCACACAGGTAGAAACAGCACTCTCCAAAGCTAGGAATACCAGCATCCATGGGACCAGATGACATCCCAGGCTGTGTACTACATGAACTACAAAATGAACTGGCACCCCACCTAAGTGTCATGTTTAATCATAGCCTCACCTCAGGCTTCGTGCCCACTGAGTGGCACACAGCTAGTTATCCCACTCCACAAGGGAGGATCCACCTTGGATCCCGGGAACTACCGTCCCAGCAGTCTGACAAGCCTGATCTGCAAGGGCATGGAACGCATTATCATGGAACTTATAAACAAAGACATTGGCAACCTCCAGACACTGGACCCCACTCAGTTTGGGTTTGTGAAGGGCCGATATTGTCTCCTGAATCTGATTGACTTCTTCGAGTCGGTCTCCAGAGCTGTGGATGAGGGTAAGCAGGTCCACACAGCCTATCTGGACCTCGCCAAGGCCTTCAACACCATCCCCCACTCTGGAATCATAGATAAACTTACTAAGCTGGGCATAAATCCTTACGTCACTCGGGTTGCCAACTGGTTTACTGACAGAACCCAGACTGTAAAAGTAGCCGACTCCAAATCCAGCTCCAGACAAGTGACAAGTGGAGTACCTCAGGGTTCAGTCCTGGGACCACTCTTGTTTGGCATCTACTTCTCTGAAGTACAGGCCAACACTAAGGGATTCTGGCTAACAAAGTTTGCAGATGACTGCAAACTGCAAGCCATTATTGAATCCTCAGATGATGTGGATATTCTACAAAAGGGCCTTACAGAAACAGATGCCTGGTGCCAGAGCCATGGGCTCAAGCTTAATGCCACGAAATGTATATTCATCCCCTTTGGAAAAAAACATGTACCCATGAACTACCACATAGGTGGCAGGACACTAAACATCGAAGGTGTGATGAGAGACTTAGGGACACAAGTGGACAGTGGTCTCACTTTCGATAACCACATCGCCACAACAGTCAGGAAATCCTTCTACATGGCACACCTCATCACTAAGGGCTTTTCATCCAGATAAAAGGAGGTCATTGTCCCACTGTACTCATCCCTCATTAGACCCATTATAGAGTATAATGCCCCATTTGGTATGTACCTCACAAGACATCTGCAACAGCTGGAAAGGCCACAGAAATACCTCACTAAAAGAATCACAGGCCTAAAGCAGATGCCATATGCTGACCGTCTAAAAAAACTCCAGCTATACTCTGTGGCATATCGTCTACTCAGAGGCGATCTCTGCTTAACATACAAGGCCATGTCAAACCCTGAGCTGTTGGACATGCTCCACTTAAAGAAATCCCAATCCCTCAGAGCCACACGCTCCAGGGATCTAAACCTTATCATCACAATGAACAAAACATGCTGGAGGGATAGGTTTCTGACCCAGAGACTCCCCATACTCTGGAATAGACTGCCCATACATGTTAAGCAGAGCACCTCATTGGCCCTCTTCAAAAGGAACCTTGATGATTGGATGGGAGATAGGAAATTCACCCCGGGGATCATGTCAGTCGCCCTGCTAGACAGGGACCCAGAGAAGTAAATATTGTGGGGAAAAAAATTCTAGGGAATTGTTATGGCTAGGCTTGCATAGGCCTTAGGGCCGATAGCCTAGTACCAACCTATGAACCTATGTAAGTAGGATCTTAGACTTTAGTATTTCTCTTAGAAATAGATAGAAAATAGTAAGATTAGACTAGCTATTTTTTATATTTATGTCAGACTATCCTACAGTATTGTTTTAAAGTTCCTGTGTCTGAACTCTTCACTAGCACTGTGTTGAATTGAAGATATTTGTCTTGTGTTTTTATTATTTATTATTAAATATTTTTTAAACCTTTCAACTGTGGCTGTTTTGTGTAGAGATAATTTAAGCTCTAGAGTACTTGCATGTATTTAGTGATACTGTACTAAGCCACTCCTATAGCCTTAAAAGTTCTGGTCACACTTACTAATTGGATAACAGTATTATTACACAACAAAACTGGTCACACTTTGGGAAGGGCCTTATAGTAGCTGATAAGGAGGGGTTCTGGTGACAGTGGATTACTACCTTATAGCCTAGGCAGAAGGGGCATACCTAGTGAACCTGTGCCAGCCTTCCCCAGGAGTGTCTGTGTCTTTGTATATAAATCATATCTCAAAGTGTGTGTGTGTGTGTGTGTGTGTGTGTGTGTGTGTGTGTGTGTGTGTGTGTGTGTGTGTGTGTGTGAGAGCTACTTGGGCAGGGACACAAAGTATTGGTTGGTCAGAGGGAGTGTTGGGAGGACTTGGCTTGGAATCCTGGCTAAGGACTCCACTCTATAGCTATACCAGTGGGGAGTCTTATTGGGGATCTGGAGAGAAAGGAAGAAACCAGCCCCAGACTGACTGTGATCTCTGTGTGTTCTTAAGGGAAATTATACTTTACTGTGTATGTAGGGAAATTATACTTTACTGTGTATGTACTTGTTCTCCTTCCCAATGTGGACACCCTTCACTGGTGCTAGTGGTGAGGATTGAGGCTCCTTGATTACTGGGCCAGTGTACGGGAACCACAGGAGCCACCACAGCTTTCTTCCAGGACTTGGGTGCTTCTCCTCTTTTTTTTAAAAGACTGTTAAATAAAACCTTCCAGATCTTTATCACTTTCTCCCTTCCTAGCTTCCAAACTTCCACAGGAATACCATCTATTCCTGGTATCTTTCCTGTAGATTGGTTATGCATCATCAATTTTATCTAATCTTCTCCTATCCTAACTAACTCTTAACTGAGCCTCATCTACCTCTAACCTTGGCATATTTAATTCTTCCATAAACATTTCCATTTGTAGTTTTTCTTGATTTCTACATTTCTCTGCTTTACAAATATTTTCATAAAATTTCAGAAGTATTTCTACGACATCTACAGGATCTCTGGTTATTTTTCTTGTTATAGGCTCCCTAAGTTTGGCAACAATCCTTTCCACTTTGTTGCCTGAGCTGTTTTACTAAAATCTTTTGTGTTCTGGAATTATTATTAAAAAACAATTGCTTAACAGCAATCTTTCTCAACTCATGCATATTATCCAGGTAGTTCCTTACTTTCTCTTTAGCACTCCGCAGTCATCCCTCTTCTTGTTCTGTGAGATTCCCCCTATTCTGTAATGCTTTAATCTTTTTCAGTTCCTCTAAATAAAATAAATTGTTGCTTCTAAACCACACATATTTTCTTTTATTTCTACCCTGTTTTAAACTCCACTTTCATTTATCCTACTTCCTAACTATGTTTTCTGAAGACATTTCTCTATTCCCTAATAATTCCCACTACCAATTCCTAAAATTCCCCAGTGCCTCATTTTTATTTAGTTACTCTGCACTTTTATTTTAGTTATCATTGTCCCAGGATCTGTAATAGTTATTGGATGCCTATCAAAACTTTTAATCAAATGCACGTTCCTGTGAAATGTAATTTCTGTCTGGCCTAGTCCAGTTTTTGAACCTTGGGGAATAATATGTAAATTCTCTCTGAGCTCCTACTACTGAATTCACATCTCCCATACCAAATATTTTCAACAATTTCTAAAAAATCTATCTTTTATAATATTTCCCTTCTATGCCCCCAGATACGTCTTCACGGTTGTAAATCAAATTCCAATCCCCACCTATAAGTAATATTCCCTGCTGAAAGCTGATTATTTCTCATAGAATTTTCTTAAGCTCCATTGTAGCAGTTTTTGTGGAATATTAATACATGCTAGTATAATCCTTCTACCTTACCAGTAACCGCTTACTACTATAAATTTACCTTTATTATCTCTTTTTTCCTCTTCTATCACTATTGGAACTCCCCTAGTAATTAATATAAGTACTTCCCATTTCCTTTGCTCTAGATATTCCTCTGAATAACCATCTTGAAATCCTTTCTTTTTTTAAATACCTTCATTGAATCATTGCTTGTGACATAGGCAAATTTACATTTATACAAAAGTAATCAAATTGTATTAAATTAACAATAACAAACATTATACTTCACATATATTGTTATATATCATATAACCTAAGCAACATTACATAAATTATTAAATTCCTGTCCCTTTTATAAACAAGAAACATCTTTATTAAAGCATCACTTACAACATAAGCAATCATACATTTATATAAATGAAAATAAACCACACCAATACAATCCTAGTTGCAAGCATTTTACATCACAAACCATACTGACACACTCCCAGTTGCAAACATTATACATCTTTTATAATGTTCCCAATCATCGGTTCATAGGTAGGTACTAGGCTATCTGCCCAAAGGCATTTACAAGCCTAGCCAAAATGTGTTGGCTTTTGCCACCCCCTTAGATTAGTTCCCTGTGCCTCTGTCCAGCAGAGCCATTGAAGTGATCCCTGGGGTAAACTTTCTGTTTCCCATCCACTTGTCAAGGTTTCTCTTGAAGAAGGTTAGCGAGGAGCTCTGCCTAATGTAGACTGGAATCTTGTTCCAGAGCATGGGAAGTCTCTGGGACAGGAATCTATCCCTCCAGCACGTCCTATTTATTGTTGTGGTGAGGTTTAGATCCCTGGAGTGTCTGGCTTGAGGGGATATGGTTTTCTTTAGGTGGAGCACGTCCATCAGTTCTGGGTTGGACATGGCCTTGTATGTCAGGCAGAGATCACCTCTGAGTAGGCGGTATGCAACTGAGTACAGCTGGAGTTTCTTCAGTCGAGCTGCATAGGGCATCTACTTGAGGCCAGTGATCCACCTGGTGAGGTACTTCTGTGGTCTTTCCAGTTGTTGCAGGTGTCTTGTAAGGCACATCCCAAATGGGGCATTGTACTCTATGATGGGTCTGATGAGTGATGCATAGAGGGGCCCAATGACCTCTTTCGATGTGGATACAAACCCTTTTGTGATTAGGTGGGCCACATAGAAGGATTTTCTAACCACTTTGGCAATGTGATTATCAAAGGAGAGGTTACTATCTACTTGGGTTCCCAGATCCCTTATTACGTCTTCTGTATTTAGGGGGATACCACCAATGTGGTAGTTTGTGGGTACTTTGTTTTTTCCAAAGGGGATGACTATGCACTTTTTGGCATTTAGCTTGAGGCCAGGGTTTTGACACCAGGTATCTGTCTCAGTGAGACCCTTTTGAAGGATGTCTGTGTCAGCAGGAGAGTCAATTATAGCCCCTAGTTTGCAGTCGTCTGCGGACTTGGTCAGCCATAGTCCACCTGTGCTTGCTTGTACCTCTGAGAAGTATATACTGAACAGGAGGGGTCCTAGGACTGAGCCCTGGGGAACGCCACTTGTAACCGGTTTAGAGTCGGACCTAGCTCCCGCAACTATGTGGGTTCTGTCAGTGAGCCAGCTGCAACCCATCTTGTGATGTAGGGGTTTATATTCTGGCTTCAGTCAAACATTACATATCTCATTTAAGGCATGCCTTTTTTAAACCTCATGCCTCCCCTGTATGTCTTTTTCCCACAATTCCCATTTTTTCCTATGTAGTTTGCTCCTACCCTTTTCTAAAGATCTCAGTTCCAGTTTTTTATCTGTGTTACTATATTCACTACTTCTAATATAGTTGGTTTAGATTTTGATTTCCATTTTCTAGTAATTGCTTTTTAGGCAACCACCATAATTAGACACAGCAAGGCCTTATGTATAGGACAGGAAGAAATGGAAACAGATGATCCGGTGTGGCGACCCCTAACGGGAACAGCCGAAAGAAGATGATGAAGGCCTTATGCATAGGCAATTCCGATTCTGTATCATAGCTCAGACAAATCCCCTACCCTGTCACACAAATCCTCTCACTCAGCACCTCTGACAGTGCATCTCACAGGGAATCCCCAAAGTCCGCCAACCCACTGCACTCCCAGAAAATATGTTCCCAAGTATCTCTTTCTTCCTTGATACACCTCCAACATTTGCTGTCTACTTGAAGAAAAATTCTGTGCAGTCTACTTGGAGTATAAAAATATGTATGTAAACATTTCCAAGCAAAAATCATAAATCTTCTAGATTTTGTTGCATATTTGAGAGGCATACATATATCCTCCAATTTTGTGTATTGCTTATCCAATCTCTCTTCCTAATGCTTTCTAACTTCCTCTGATTGATTCTTGTAGTTATCATGTAGTATTTTATATGCTCTACTAATTATCCCTGTTTTAATGGCAGCTTCTGTTGTAGATTCTGCTAGAAACTCTACCAGTGCTGGTCTTTTGTTTAGGATCCCCTATTTCTTTCTCTTTGCCTATACTCTATCAATCCCTGGTAGGGAAGGTAATCTCTAACCTGTAGTCCAAATAAATTCTTGGTCTCTTTCCATTCTATTACCTTTCCCTCTCTAGTTATTTGCTCCCAATACCTTGGTTCCTTGGTTAGTTTTCTCCAATAAATTCCAGCCCCCTTTTGCCTATTGTCTGTATCCCTAATTGCAGTCATCCATATCTGCAGAATCTCCTTTCTCCATTCACATGTTGGCTTCGTTCTTAGAATACTTTCTGCTACTTCATGGATATAATATTCTCTATGATTATTCTTATTCTCCTTAAAGGCCTGCATCCAAAATCCCAGTCTCTCCTTCTTTCTTGAGCCCCCTTCCCTGTTTCAACATCATCCATTTTCACTTTGAATGATAGTTTTCTGCTTGTGCTATGTAGAGGAGCTTTAACTGTGTAGCACTGAAATACTCTTCAAATTGGGTAATCACAAACTGCCCTATTCTACTGGAAGAATCCTCTTATTCCACTTGACATTTGCCATCTTCTCCTCCCAGATAAAGTCCTTCAGCTCTTTATTAATTGCTATCCATAAATTCTCCTCTGGTTGATAAAAATATGCCTGACCTGTGTATAAGACTAAAGGGACTAAAAACATTTTGACTGCTTGTATCTTACTATCCTTAACCATATAACAAAGCTTCCTTTTTCCCAGTTTTGCATTATCCTTTGTTTAGTCTCTTCCACATATCCTTAGGTGCCACACCAGAATAATTTTTAATCCATACTCCTAAATATTTCATTTTGGGATATAATTCTCAGAGGTGCAGGCCAAATCTAGTGGGCTATGGATGACCAAGTTTGCAGAAGACTGCAAGCTGGGTGCTGTCATCAATTCCCCTAGTGACGTGGACATCCTCCAAGAAGGTCTCACCCAAGCAAATGACTGGTGCCAGAAACATGGCCTCAAACTGAATGCCAAAAAATGCATCATCATCCCTTTTGGGGAGAATGATGTCCCCACAAATTATCACATTGATAATAAGACACTAAGCATGGAATCAGTTGTGAGGGACTTGGGAACCCAGGTTGATAGCAAACTGACTTTTGACTACCATATTGCATCCATTGTGTGGAAAGCTTTCTACATAGCCTACTTTATTAGTAAGGGTATCTCATCCAGGGACAAGGTGGTCATAACATCCCTGTATTCTTCCCTTATAAGACCGATTACTGAATACAGTGTCCCTTTCAGCATGTACCTCGCAAAGCACATGCATCAGCTGGAGAGACCACAGAAATTCATCACCCAGAGAATCCAGGGCCTCAAACATCTACCCTACATAGATAGGCTAAAGGCCCTGTCCCTCTACTCAGTCTCCTACAGACTCCTCAGAGGTGACCTCTCTCTGGCAATCTCAGACCCCGCCCTAATGGGACTGCTGCATATTCACAAGTCAAGCTCCACTCGAGTAACCCACATGCAAGACCTCATCCTGGTCTGTGACATCAATAGGACTTGTTAGGGGGACAGATTTGTGTCTCAGGGACTCCCCATTTTGTGGAATAGACTCCCTCTCCATGTAAAGCAGACTACCTCATTAAACCTTTTTAAGCACTACCTGGATAACTGGATGGGGAACAACATGTGTCTAAGGCCGAAGATCCTCTTAGTGAGGCATTTATGTGGTCTTTCCAGTTGTAGGCATCTAGTGAGGTACATACTAAATGGGGCATTATATTCTTTACTAGGTCTAATGAGGGACGAGTAGAGAGGGATTATGACCTCTTTCTTCCTGGATGAGAAACTTTTTGTAATGAGATGTGCCATATAGAAGGACTTTTGGACTACAGTGGCAATGTGGTTATCAAAGGAGAGGTTGCTGTCAACCTGTATCCCCAGGTCTCTTATCACACCTTCGGTGTTTAGTGGACTACAACCTATGTGGTAGTTCATGGACATGGAATTTTTCCTAAAAGGAATGACAATGCACTTTTTGGCATTAAGCTTAAGGCTATGGTTTTGGCACCAGTCATTGGTGTCAGTGAGGCCTTTTTGTAGAATGTCTACATCAGCTGGAGAACCAATAATGTCTCCCAGTTTACAATCATCTGTGAACTTGATCAGCCAGAGTCCCTTTGTGTTGGCTTGAACTTCAGAGAGAAGTAGATGGCAAACTGGAGAGGACCTAGGATCGTTCCCTGTGGGGCACTACTTGTAACTGGTCAGTAGTCAGATTTGGAGTCTGTTACTTTCACAGTGTGGGCTCTGTCAGTGACCAGTTGGCAAACCATCTTATTACATAGGGGTTTATGCCTAGTTTAGTGAGTCTATGATTCTTGAGTGAGGGATGGTGTTGAAGGCCTTGGCAAGATCCAGGTAGGCTGTGTGAACTACGTTGCCCTCATCCACAGCTCTGGTGACAGACTCGAAGTCTATCAGGTTGAGCAGGCATGATCTATCTTTCACAAACCCATACTGCATGGAGTCCAGAGTTTGGAGATTCCCTATGTCCTTATTTATAAGGTCCATGATGATGCGCTCCATAGCCTTACATATCAGGCTTGTCACGCTAATGGGGTGGTAGTTCCCTTGGTCTGTAGTCGCTCCCCCTTTGTGGAGTGGAATGACCATAGCAGTGTGCCATTCGGTAGGAACAAAGCCTGAAATGAGGCTGTGATTGAACAGGTTACTCAGGTGCGGTGCCAGTTCACTTTGTAATTCATGTAGAACACAGCCAGGGATATTATCAGGTCCCATGGAAGCTGTATTCTTGGCTTTGGACAGTGCATTTATTTACCTGTGTAGCTGTGATAATAGGAACTTGGCATTCCTCAGGTATTGAGATAGGCACTTTAGGGGGTGAAAAGGGGGTAAAGTTCGCACTGAACCTGTCAGCCAGTATGTTGACAATATCAGTTGATTCTGTATATGTATTGTCATTGTGTTGTAACTCAGAGCAGATCTGAGTATTGCCATGTAGATTCTTGACATACCTATAGAAAAAGTGGAGAAAATATGGGACAACAGTGACGTTGCAAAGAACTGAACATCTCTCCAAAACTGATGAAAAGACAAGATGAAAACTGCTCAGGGAGGCTGTCAAGAGACCTACAGTAACACTGAAGGAGCTGCAGGAATTTCTGGCAAGTACTGGTTGTGTACTACATGTGACAACAATCTCCCATATTCTCCATATGTCTGGGCTATGGGGTAGGGTTGCAAGAAGGAAGCCTTTTCTTACACAGAAAAATATCCAGGCCTGGCTAAAATTTGCAAAACAATACATCAAGTCTCCCAAAAGCAAGTGGGAAAATGTGTTATGGTCTGATGAGACCAAGGATGAACTTTCTGGCCACAATTCCAAAAGGTACATTTGGTGCAAAAACAACACTTTGCATCACCAAAAGAACACCATCCCCATGGTGAAGCATGCTGGTGACAGTATCATGTTTTGGGGTTGCTTTTCTTCAGCTGGAACTGGGGCTTTAGTCAAGGTGGAGGGAATTATGAACAGTTAGAAAATCTGTGGTGTGATCTGAAGAGGGCTGTGCATAAGAGATGCCCTCATAATCTGACAGATTTGGAGCACTTTTGCAAGGAAGAGTGGGAAAATATTGCCAAGTCAAGATGTGCCATGCTGATAGACTCCTACCCAAGAAGACTGAATGCTGTAATTAAATCAAAAGGTGCTTCAACAAAGTATTAGTTTAAAGGTGTGTGCACACTTGTGCAACCAGCGTATTGTATGTTTTTTTTATTTTTTATATTTTCTTCCCAACAGGTTTGTTTGTTTTTCATTTGAATTGTACAGGTTATAGGTCACATTAAAGATGGGAAAAGTTTTGAAATTATTTATTGTGGTCTAATTTTTTTATATCACAAAAACCTGGCATTTTAACAGGGGTGTGTACACTTTGTATATCCACTGTATATCCTTCTAATCAACCTTATATTTTTTTTCAGGGAAATGCAAATGCTTCCATTGCCCTGCTCATAAAGTCCCAGCTTACTCTGTCAAATGCTTTCTCTACATTAAGACCCACCAACAGCAATGGTATCTTCTTACATTTTGCTTTCCTCTGGATCATCAGTGTTCTGTTAATGTTGTCATATGTTTGCTTCCCCTCCACAAAATCACATTGATCCATATCTATCAATTTTGGCATTACTTTTGTCATTCTTTTAGCCAATATAGACATGAACACTTTTTATAATCATGATTTTATATTGAAATGGGCCTGTATGAAGCTGAGTCTAATGGATCTTTACCCTCTTTTAGGTATTACAACTACCACTGCTTTCTTCCAGGATGTTGGTACTTCTCCTCTTAAAATACCATTAAACAAAACCTTCCAGATCTTTATCAGTCTTTTCCCTCCTAGAGTCTAAACTTCCACAGGAATGCCATCTATTCCTGGGGACTTTCCTGCTTGGTTATACATCACTATTTTTTCTTATTGCGCCGCATCTACCTCTAACCTTGGCATGTTTAATTCTTCTATAAACATTTCCATTTGTATATTTTCTTGATTTCCATATTTCTCTGCTTTATACAGACTTTCATAGCATTTCCAAAATATTTCAAATTCCTGTACATGATCTCTTGTTACCTTCCTTGTTATAGGCTCCCTAAGCTTAGCAACATCACTTTCTACTTTCTGTTGCCTGAGTCGTTGTGCTAAAAGTGTTTGTGCTCTACTGTTATTATCAAAAACAGTTGCCTAACAGCAATCTTTCTAAACTTGTGTATATTATTAAGGTAATGCCTTAATTTCTGCTTTTCATTCTGCAGTTGATCCTCTTCTTGTTCTGTGAGATTCCCCCTATTCTGCAATACATTTGTCAGTGCCTCTATATAATTATTGTTACTTCTTAATCATCGCTCCCTTTCTTTTATTTCCACCTACTTTTTAAACTCCACCTTAATTTTACCTCAGTACCTAGCTATATTTTCAGAATAAATTTCTATCCTCTCTAACAGCTCCTGAATAATCTCCAGTACCCATTCCTTAAATTCCTCTTTCTCAACAAATAGGTGGGAAAACACCAGTGTATCATTTTTATTTCATTACCCTGTGTTTTTAGTTTAGCTACTATTAGTGCGTGATCTGAAATAGTTATTGGGTATGTATCAAGACCTTCAATTAAATACACATGTTCTGGTGAAATGTAAATTCTGTCTAGTCTAGCCCAGTTTTTAGATCTTGGGGAATAATATGTAAATTCACTCTGAACCCCTATTACTGAATTCACATCTTCCGTGCCATATATTTTCATAAATTTCTTCAAAAATCTACCATCCTTTGTTATACTTTCCTTTCTGGGTCCTTCAGACACATCTTCACTGTTGTAAATCACATTCTTGTCCCCATCTATAAGTAATATTCCTTGCTGAACACTTATTATTTCTCCCCAAATTTTCTTAAGCTCCATTATAGTAGTTTTAGGAGGAATATAAATACATGCCAGTGTAATCCTCCTCCCTTGCCAGTAGCCCCTTAGCACTACAAATCTGCCATTATTATCTTTTTATCCTCTTCTATCACTGTTGGAGCTCCTCTTGTAATTACTATAAGTGCTCCTCTTTTCCTTTATCCTAGATATTCCACTGAATAACTCCCCTGAAAACCTTTCTTTATCAAATTCACATGTTCAGTTCATTCTAAACATGTCTCCTCTAACATCACTATTTGCACTCTACATTTTTAGTATAGTTCACTACTCTTTCTTTTTGTATTTATCTATGAGACCGTTGACATTTCAAGACATTAAAGCATCATTGCATTAAAACGTTATTATTCTCACCTTTTATGTATAACACCTTTTTTGTTAAATCTCTAGTTTCAGATTTTGTGTTACATGCATACACTGTCTAACAGGTTGAACTTTTATACACATCTTAACAAAACATTTTGTTTTAGTAAAAGCCCTCGGACAAGAAAACAAACATGCCCCAATACCCCCCTAAAACCTATTAACTTAATACTAGCAGACAAAACTATGTACATCTTCAAATACTGAAGTTTTATCCTCCTTATAGGAACAAAAGTCCAAAACTGACAGCCACACCCAGAGACTTGAGTTAACCTAAAAGAAATGTTAAACATGATAGGATGCATGGTGCAGCCTGTGCTTCTACTAAGTGCTAATAGGTTTTGTATTTTCTTTATAGCTCACCCTGGCAAAACCCTGAATGCTTTCAGAAAACATTATGTCCTAGCCAATTTCTCTTCTCAGGTTTTTCCTTCAGCCAGTCACTCTCCACCAGCATGTAGCCAGTTTCTCTTTATTAGATCATCTCCATGGAGACAACAGAACCAGGCAGCCAGTTTAACTTTATCAGATTGTTTCCATGGAAACATGAAGATCAGCTGCAGAACTGCTACTGAGCATGCATGCTTTTACTAGAAAACGCCTAATAATATGCAATATTAATTTTCATTACTTTTTTACTCTTAAAACTTTTTACTAAATCAATTTAAGGTCCTTAATCCAGTCATTTCCTGATGCAAGAATGAGAAAAAGCACATCATTTTTTTTCTTTTCTCATGCTCTTTTAATCAGGCCTTTTCCATTGCATTGATTACATTTCTGAAAAGGGAGAAAAAAAAAACAGCAGCACCTGTTTACAATCCCCATTACACTTAAACATAACGGAGACATTTTTACTTTATAGCATGCAAAGATAACCATACACCATAAAAATGGTGTTAATAAGAAAAAATGTCTTTACTTACATTTAACCCTTCTCCCTCTTCTTCCTCTCCCCAAAACCCCCTTCTTCCCCTTCCCAAAGCATTTTTTGAACATTAATGACATTTAGTAGGGCATATCCTTTAGAGTCCCCCACAAGTCCAACAAATTCTGAAAAAGTCTAATATTTCCAGATCTTATTGTTCTGTTATATTTCAGACATATAATAATTGCATTGTAATCCCACACTAAGTTACTGGTTTCATTACTGTTCATCTCCATCTCCCAAATCCCGTCACTGCTTCATTTCCAAAGTACTCTCAGTTCTTCTAGTCAGCTGTCATGCTCCCTTCCTTCACTCCAACATTTTCTTTTGAAACATTGGAAAAAGTTTTACAGGTACAGTCCCTCTGTGGTCTTTATTACTAGAAGAACAAGAAGCAGAATCTCTTTCTGTTTCATAGCTCACTTTTTTGTTGGACAATCTTCTGCATTTCCTTCTTAGTATGTACTTAATCAAAAAATGATTTTGTCCCTCCAGGGAAGAATACTTTGAAGACAGCTGGGTACAGCAATTTGACTCTCATACCTGTGTCTTGACATTTCCTGAATAGTGGAATACATTTGCTTCTCTTCTGCTGGTGTACAACGAGTAATCCTTCTCCACAACACTTTGCTGTCTCCCACTTTTAGTCCTTTGTCCTTCTGCCACAGTTTTGTCGGAATCAACTCTTTTTGCTGGTAGGATTGCATTTGTACTATTAAAGGCCTAGGTTGCTTTCTCATACCCAAGTTTGGTGCATATACACAATGTGCCTATTCAACTAACGAGTCTTGCTGTGGAATACCAGTCTAGTTGCTTATTTGTGCTTTCATAATTAATGCAGTCTGTTCCTTCCAGCTTCTCTGGTATAGCTGAAAATCTCAGATTTCCCTACATGCTCTGTCCTCTAACTCGTATTATTTTTTTTGAAACCTCTCATCCTGAGTAGTCTCATATTCAGCCAGCCTTTTCTTCTTTTCGACCTCTGATTTTTGCAGCTTTGTCATCTCATCTGAATATTTGTTTAAATATTCTTCAATTTTTTCCCAGCCTTTTGCCATTTGCTTTGTAATACTCCATCAGTGTTTCATTTATTTTAACCAGGTCTGTGTGCAATTATCTTATATCTTTCTGTAGGTTACTGGAATTAATGTCTGAGGTTGCATTGCTTTTTGGTGAACAACTGCAGAACCTTCCCCTGTCACTGTTTCTTCTTCACTTTTTGTAGCTGATTTTTTCCAGGTCCTCTTTATTTCTTTTTTTCCTGGCATCTAGGCAGTACAGTTACTAGCCAGTTACTGAAAATTACCCATAAACACATGTCTACTGGTCTTCTCTACTGAGATTATTGAAATCCTTTCTTTATCATATTCATATGCTCAGTTCTTTCCAAATGTATCTTCTGTAGCAGAGCAATTTGCACTCTGCATTTCTTTATATAGTTCATTACTCTTTTTTTTTAATATACCTGTATATATCAGTCAGACCATTCACATTAAAAGATAATATGGAAAGTGTTCCCATTATGATAAGAAGTTATTATTCCCACCTGTTATGTATAACAGCTTTTCTACATGTCTAGTTTTAGCTTTTGTGTTACATCCATACACTAATGTTTAGCAGGTTTATATTTTATACAGTTGTTTCTTGTCATATCAATTTGAACCTATGTCACATCTTATAAGACTCTTTGTTTTAATGAATCCCTAAAAAATAAAAAAAACACCCCTATACTCTGTTAACTTAATGCAAAGACACAGAATTACATCTTTAATAATGAAGTTTAACCCTCCTAATAGAAACAATTGTCCCAGATTGACAGCTATATTCACTGGCTTTTGTTAACCTATAACAAAGGCTATCCATGCTAAGAAGCATGGTACAGCCTGTATTTCTTCTTATACTATGTGTTGTCTGTTTTTGTTTTATCTTTATTCCTCTTCCATATGTACAAAACAAACTGATTGCTTCCAGAAAACATTATCATTTACAATTGAAAGAAAAACGTGTTCTGTTTTTATTACCCTCTTATCAGCTTCTTTCCATAGAAACATAACCAGATACAAAGATGCCTTCAGTTACAAGTGTCTCCTGTTGCAGTGTGAACATTTATTTGCTAAATAAGAACTTTTCATTACATTCAATATTCTCTTAATTACTTTCTTCCACTTAAAACATGTTGTTAAATCAACCAATGGCCTTAATCCAGTCATTCCCCTATGTAAAAGTTAAAAAAGCATATCCATTTTATTTATATCATAGTCTGTATCCCTTTACAACCCTTTCCTCACCTCAGCAGCCTAAGATTACAGGCTATTATTTTAAACATGTTTTTGTTCAGGCTTTCTCCTCTCTTTACATCACAGTGCCTACGTTTCTTAAAACTAGACAAGAAGAAAGAATGAAAGAAAGAATAAGGAAAAGGGCACATGTTTACATTAGTTTCAATATAACACACAAAATAACTGAAAATGCTTACTATATAATATCTAGTATATGCCATGTTTTGTAAAACTACTATTAAGAACAAAAAATGTTTTGTTTACAATTACCTCTTTCCTTCCTCTTCCCCTCCATTAATGTTCTTTCAAACATTAATGGCATGAAGTAGGGCATATGCTTTGGAGTCTCCTACAAATTTACCAAAGTAAAAAAGTCCAATATTTCCAGGTTTTCCTGTTCAGTTATATTTCATAAATGTTATTAAGGCTTTATAATTACACATATATTCATTAATTTTTGAGTTGCTTATTTTCTTCCTGTTGATCTCCATCTCCCAGCTCTAGTCTCTGGTTCATTTCCAATGTACTCCTGGTTCTTCTAGTCAGCTCCTATGCTTTTCTCTGTCTCAGCACCTTGTCATAGCCAACAAAAGTGTTATTGGCCATGAAAATGTGTATAGAGGTTTGAGCACACAATGTAAACAACAGCTGTTGTCTGTTGGCAAACCTAGTGAACGAGCACACGCAGACAGCATGATACAAAGCAAGGGCAAGTTTCATGAAAGAATTAAGATACTGGGGAAGGGAAATGGGGAAACTGTACTCAGATATAATCATATTAGTGCACAAACAAGATGCAGGGGAAGCTAAACGTGGAAAATGTTTTCAGATATGTAGTGGGATTAGTGCACAAACAGGAAGCAGGGGAAGCTAAACAGGGAAAATGTACTCAGATATGTAGTAGGATTAATGCATAAACAAAAAGCAGGGGAAGCTAAACAAGAAAAATTTACTCAGATAATTAAGATTTGATTAATTCACAAAGCACATTTTTGACATAAATAATTTATACTGATTTAATAAAAATTATTCCTTTTCACTTTATTGACCCATGTACATAAATTAAAATGGACATGCTGACAAATGATGTGAGAGAGACACAAAGCAACACTATAATAAAGCAGAGTAAATGTGATAAATGTTAATAAAACACAGAGTTCCAATACCAATTAGCAAAGACAATACATACGAGAGGATATTTGCATATAATGCAGTTATTGCCTGTCAGATGTTTATACAGCAAGTTATCTGTGATAACCAGCAGTACTGCTGTATTCTCCACTTCATCATGCATAAACAAAAATAAATTAACACTACAGCTGTTGTCTCATGCACATCAGAAAGGGATGTGCCTTTGCCATCTGTTGTCAGCTGTAACCATAGAAAGGAAGTATTGTATCTTTAAACATGTATTAGCCAAGCATGTGCTGTATATTAATGTAAATGTTAAACAGTAATATAATTACAGTGAAAAAACATCAGTGTATGGTTGGCACTAAACATGTTCAGTTGCACACACTGTAATATTTGTTACTCACATGATTGTACTGAGAATGCCTAACTAAACGTGTGTCAGGTGTACTTAAGTTCTCCGTCATTGGAATGTATACTGTGGGAGTGATCATAGGTAATAAATTACATCCACATCATCGATGTTAGAACACATATACAGGTTAAAGAATTGTAAGGCTGTCATTGCCATATGTCTATGAAGGAAACAATACTAACGGTTTTAGGTTAGTGTGCACGCCTGTGACAATAAGGACATGAATCATGATCATGTATGCAATCATACAAATATCAAGTGTTGAAAAAAACATTTGTGAAACAACCTGCATGTCATAAATGTTAGAAATGTGGTGACTGTACATGTATATTGTGTATGTATATAGCAAATACAGAAGGATCTGACACACAACACTGATGTGTCACATTGAACAGGATGTAAATAGATAATGATCTGATACACATATTGCCATTTGTCTAACTATAACAGATGTGGCATACACACATGCAAAACAAGTCATGCTAATGTTGCTTATGCAAACATATACATAAGTCATGGTATAAGTCAAGTGTAGTTAGCCCATTGACAAAAGTGTTTTTCTGAATGTCATGAGATATATCAATTTGTATAAGCTTTAATTGTGTCTATATCACAAATGGATAGGTAGACCACACAAGACATGGGTAAAATGAAAGTACATGCTAGCATTATGCCTTTAATACATCAGCTAATAGGCAAATGTAGCAAATGTCAGGCTGTTGTTATTTGTGATTGTGACTGATATATTTCTGTTACTGTAATTAATGATATGATGTGTGTCATGCCTGGTGTAAGTGCCAGACCTGACATGCTCACTTGAACAGGTGTAATAAAGTACAGATGTGAATACAGTATATTGTGATACATATCTACCTCTGAGAGGAACTTTGTTAAAAACGATAGCAATAACTTTATGACACTATAGTTACATACAACAGATCTAGGCGAATCTTCAACATGTATTAGTAAATGACCTGTTAGTTGTAATTGCACACACAGCAAATGTACACTTGCTTGTGTTATTCTCCATTCACAGGTCATTAACTACACTGCATGGATGTTGCAAAGCCAACATTACAGAGGCTAATTAAAGGAAGTCTTGACAAAGAATAATAAATGACAACAAATATCTTATGACATTCACTACTTAAAGGTCTATTTGCTAAATAGCACACATCTCATACATCATTATACTTGGCATGTTCACAAGACATTATAGCAAACACTACCATAACATGAAGTAAACAACACAAACACACAAGAAAGTCTCATAATACAAGTCCAGTCATACTTTCTGATGATTTTGTGGCATGCCATACAGCAAGAAAATAAGCCCTCATGTTCTGTAAAGCTCTAGAATGTGAACAAAAGAATTTCATTAGTATATACATGTTTGCATGAAATCATGCGATACATTGCATTAGTATTTGGAAAATAAGTAATGCCTGTAAGCAATCATTGACATACTCAGCATATGCATCTTGCCAGACTTGAACACATCAGGGCAGATCTTAGAGAGGTGCATATCAACCACTGACATCACAGAAATAGGCATATTGGTTATGTCATGAAAAGCATTCTTGAAGGGATTACATCAGTCTCCTATTTTAATGGGAACAGATCCCCTAACTTGGAGGGTGACACCTTAAAAATGTGACCCTCTGACTGTGCCATGACAGCTTTCTTTGCCTAAGCCACTCCTGTCTGACACAGTTATTTGACAGACACATGTAACCAAATGCAATCCCCTGCCAATCACACTACGCATTCTACAGAGTTTTGCATGGACAGTATCTGCCACAGGAGATAGTAATGGAGCTTGTCAGAAATAAAGATGTGACATAAGAAAGGATTTTTGATGGCAATTTCTACAATATTAATTTGTCAGACTGATGAAAAGGAGGTACCTATACAACGTTCACACAACTGTGATCACTCCAATATCAATGTTGCTTGACCAAAACAGTGTTTTCCATCCACATTGTTATGTACACACACAGTCCCAGATTCAAACCACACAATAGCTATACAGATCAGTACTCACTGCATGGGTCACAGGAGCACGTCCACCACAGAATTCCTAGAACACCTGTTTCACTGTCATGAAATCCTCAAATGTGTTGAAAGTTGTTTGTCCAACATAAAATGGATACAAATAATTTGATATAATGGTATCTGTGTCATATCAGTACACTCACATAATGCTGACCTTTGCTGGAATTGATCAGCCACCTATACTATACCTACTAGTATAACATACTATAGTAAAAGAGTATGAATCACAACTGCCACAGTGGATGTCTTGCCATAACTGTGAGACTCCACCTATGTGAAATCATTACATCCTATGATTGTGTTACAAATAAAAGGCTTCTCCCACTGAAAATGTACACATTACAACTGTGGAGAATGTCATTTGTACATAGCAGTATGCTGACACATAATTATTACAGTCACTTACTGTGGGTTTTGAATATCTACCTATCTGTCCACAGAAGCTGCATGATATTGTAAAGAATGAATGTACCACAGGAGAAGTCTTATTACAACTGTGAGATATTTATGTATTTGAAGGCATTACATCATGTTATTGCTGCAATATATTTTGCTGAAATTTGGTTAAAAGAGTGGTGCAATATGTTTTGTTGTCACACAGTATTGCATGATACTAGGTATACCCAAAAATACATTATGTATAATGTAGTTGTCACTGTGACAATAGAATCCCAATCAGGCAGAATGAGTAGATAATCACAGATTCAAACTCATGGCTTACTAAGACAACAGCGTACAGAACATTGTCTCATTTCATTATTCCAGAAGAGAAGGCTAAGTACTACTATTAGAAAAGGCAGATTTCATCAAATGGTATCATAAAGTATTAAAAGTATTTCTCTGTGAAAATGAACTGAAGAGTTCTTGTAATAGGAATCCCCAGCTATACAGGCACACTACAGATAGCCATGTGACAACATTGTCATCTATATGCGCATTCACAGCCATGTTGACACACTGAGTCTAACGTGTAATTGCTGGATTTGAACTGATGACCTAGGATAACAGAGTACAGAACACTGCATGAATCATAAGTACCACATGAGATGTTGGTATACAAGTGTGACAATGTGCATTTGAAAGGATGACATAACTGTTGTTTAACAGGGTGATATTTCTGCTGAAAAGGGAAGAAAGTGGTGGAAGAGCCCACTAACGCTGTACAGTTACACATCTAATATGTATATGAAGCCTTTTTTACACAGCATGGCAGGGAAACGCACACTTACAGTAGCCATTCAGTGCTGGTGTCATTCCAAGGGGATGCAGTACATGACATCCAGGGAGGACATGATTGACAGACCATGATGCTTTGCCAGAGATGGCCTGCATCTGTCTCCCCTGGGCTTCAGGCTTCTGGCACAGGCTCTTGCCTCCCCCCATATTGCCTTTTTTAGGCAAAGACATGAGCACAAAATTACCAACATGAAAAATTCTTCTAAACAAAATTTAAAGGTCATGCTGCTAAACACTAGGAGTCTTAGCATGAAACTGCACTCATTGCAAGCATTCCTGCCCTGGTGGATGCTGACATTTGTGCAGTCACTGAAACCTGACTCAAAGCTGCAGAGAGCACCCCAGCCTTAACAGGTTACTTGTCCTACCACACTTTCAGACCACAAACAGAGGGCTACAAAGCCAAAGGAGGTGGAGTTTCAATATTTATCAAAGACATACACACCTCCAGGCTGGGCAAATGGTATTATGCACTGGAGACACTTCAAGTGCAGTTAACTGTTGATAAAACACCTATTCAAATCATAGCTATAGCTACAGACCCCGAAACCATAACTCAGGATGCCCACTCCACCTATCTGGACTTACTTGAATCCATCAAGATTCAACCCTCTACCCTGATCCTGGGTGACTTTAACTACCCAACCATAGAGTGGAAGACCTATTCTAGCCCAAATATGAATGCCCAGAGATTCCAAAACTTTGTCAATGCCAATGCATTGGATCAGCTGGTTGACACCCCTACGAGAGGTGAAAATATCCTGGACCTGGTCCTAACCAACATGAGTAGCCACTGTAGCATCCCTACAATGTCATCCTCCTTGGTAAGATCTGAGCATAAAGCGATCACTATTGAAGTCACCATCTCCCTTGACCCCTGCCTCGTCATGGTCAAACAAAAAAAGTTTTTCCAAAGCTGACTACAATCTCCTGAGAGCAAGTATAACCACTGTCCCTTCAGTTGGAACTAGCACTAATGTCCAAACCTACACCAAAACACTATATGAGCACCTACATAGCTATATGGACTCAGCAATACGTGACAGGACCAAATCATCTTCCTCAAGAAAGAGTAAACCTGTCTGGTGGACTTCAGCAATAAATAAACTCTATAATAAAAGGAAATAAAATGCTGTCAAGGGCCAAGAAGGAGCAGGTGGCAAGTTGGAAGCAATCCCTCCTTTGTCTGAACAAGCAAATTAGGTCACTGGAGAAATCCTCTAAGGCTAACTTCAAGTCCAAATTGTCCACATCCATTAAGGACAATCACAAGGCCTTTTTCACATACATCTGCAATTTCAAAGGTAACACCCAAATCTGCTCTGAACTGGTGGTCAATAACACCATATACACAAATGCAGTAGATATAGCCAACCTGCTTGCAGACAGGTTCACTGAAAACTCCCCCCTCCGTCCCCCCTATCAGTAAACCAGGACATCCCTAGCACCTAGTCCCCCTCCTCATCACCAGGGAGCAGGTCTTTAATGCCCTCTCAAAGGCAAAAAATGCAGTCTCCATGGGACCTGACAATATTCCTAGCTGTATCCTACATGAACTTAGGCTTGAGCTCTCAGCTCCATTAGGCACCCTATTCAACCAAAGCCTGAGCACCAATTTCATCCCAGCCAAATGGAGGACAGCCACTGTCATCCTTCTACACAAAGGTGGAGCATCCACTGACCCAGGCAGTCATAGGCCCATCAGACAAAGTAGCGTGATCTGCAAGGCCATGGACCTTATAAACAAGGTCATTGGCAACTTACAAACGCTTGACCCCACACAGTTTGGTTTTGTCAAAGGGAGATCATGCCTGCTAAACTTGGTTGACTTCTTTAAAACCGTCACCAAAGCCATGGATGAGGGGAAGATGGTGCACACTGCCTACCTTGACCTAGCCAAAGCCTTTGACACTATTCCCCACTCGGGCATAATAGATAAACTCTTCCAGCTAGGCATCAACCTGTATGTTGCCAGATGGGTAGCTAATTAACTCACTGATAGAACTCACTCTGTCAAAATAGGGGAATCCACCCCAAGTACTAGACCCGTTAGGAGCGGTGTACCCCAAGGATCAGTCTTGGGGCCTCTACTCTTTGGGATATACTTTTCTGAGATGCAAGACAAAACCAATGTTCTGTGGCTGACCAAGTCTGCAAATGACTGCAAGCTGGGTGGTGTCTTAAATTCTCCTAGTGATGTGAACATCCTCCAAGAGAGCCTTACCTAAACTAATGACTGGTGCCATAAGCACGGCCTCATACTGAATGCCAAGAAGTGCATCATTATCCCCTTTGAGAAAAATGTCATCCCCACTAATTATCACCTTAATAACAATGTTTGTTGTTATTTTTAAAGAACACCTTAATAACAACACTTTTTAGGCAAGGTTCAAGTGACAAATTCACCACCATAACAGGAACAGGCAAGCAAAAACTGAGGGTAATGCTACTCAATGCTAGAAGTCTAAATCTCAAAATGCACTCACTCGAGACACTCCTTAAAATGGAGAACATTGATGTCTCTGCAGTGACTGAGACCTGGTTCAAAGCTCCAGATAGCACCCCTGCATTACCAGGCTATAACTCATACCACACTTTTCGGCCATATAACCTGGACCAGAACACCAAAGGCAGAGGTTTGTCCATATTCATTCAGGATATCCACACCTCCAGGCTAGTTGCTTAGCATAATGTAGCCAAGGTTATCCAAGTGCAACTAACTCTGGGCAAAACTGCAATCCAAATTGTAGCTTGCTACAGATCCCCCACCATGCCCCAGGATTCCCACTCCTCTTTTCTTGATATACTGGAAAATATTCGGGTTCAGCCAAACCCCTTAATATTGGGCGATTTCAACTACCCCACCATTAACTGGGAAAACTACTCATGTACCAACACCTTTGCTCAGCGCTTTCTGGAATTCATAAATTCCAATGCCCTGGATCAACTTATCCACACCCCCCACCAGGGGCAACAATATCCTAGACCTAGTCATTACCAACAAGTCAACTCCTCTTTGGTCAGATCCGACCATAAGCTAATCACCTTAGATATCCACATCCCGCCCCCACCCCCCCATTAAGGAAACCACAGTAAAAATTTCTTCAAAGCCAACTTCATGCTTCTTAAGACAGAAGTGGTGAACTTCATGACACCCATGCAGATGGACAATACAGTTATGACTGCTGAATCTTACACAAATGCACTCTATAAGTGCTTACACAAGTGCATGGATCATGCTATCTCAAACAGAACCAAGATGTTATCCTCTAAACAAAGGAAGCCAATCTGGTGGTCCCCTGCAATAAACACACTCTATAACAGAAGGAAGAAATTGTTGCAAAAGAGAGTACAATTCCATGAGTGGAGGAGCTCCCTGGTCAGCCTTAGCAAGAAGCTGAGATCCCTTATAAGATCCTCCAAAGCTAGCTATGAAAACAAGATTGCACTAATTCTAAGGACAACCACAAAGCATTCTATAGCTATGTCAAGAATCTCAATGGCAACACCCAGATCTGCTCTGAGTTGCAGCACAATGGCACAAAATTACAGAACCAACTGATATTGCCAACATCCTGGCAGATAGGTTCAGTGCTAACATTACCCCCCCTCTCACCCCCTAAAGGGCCCATATCTATACAGGAAGAATGCAGAGTCCCTGTAATCACAACTTCACAGGTAAAAGCAGCATGCTCTAAAGCCAAAAACACAGCATCCATGGGACTGAACAACATCCCAGGCTGCGTTTTACACGAACTTCAGAATGAACTGGCTCCCCACCTAAGCACCATGTTCAGTCATAGCCTTACATCAGGCTTTGTGCCCACTGAATGGCACAAAGAAACAGTTATCCCACTCCACAAAGGGGGAGCCACCACTGATCCTGGGAACTATCACCCTATTAGCCTGACGAGCCTGGTCTGCAAGGCCATGGAACGTATCATCATGGAATTCATAAACAAAGACATTGGTAACCTCCAAACTCTGGACCCAGTTTGGGTTTGTGAAAGGCAGATCTTGCTTCCTGAACCTGGTCGACTTCTTTGAGGCAGTCTCCAAAGCTGTAGACGAGGGTAAGGTGGTTCACACAGCCTACCTTGACCTCGCCAAGGCTTTCGACACCATCCCCCATTCTGGAATTATAGCTAAACTCACTAAACTAGGTATAAATCCCTATGTCACAAGATGGGTTGCCAACTGGCTCACTAACAGAAGCCACACTGTAAAAGTTGCAGACTCCAAATCTGACTTCAAACCAGTGACAAGTGAAGTACCACAGGGTTCAGTCCTGGGACCTCTCCTGTTTGGTTTCTACTTATTTGAAGTACAGGCTAACACAGAAGGCCTCTGGCTAACAAAGTTCACAGATGACTGCAAACTAGGAGCTATAGTCCAGTTCCCAAATGATGTGGACATCCTACAGAAGGCCCTCGCTGAGACAGATGCCTGGTGTCAGAGCCATGGCCTCAAGCTGAATGCCAAAAAGTGCATTGTTATCCCTTTTGATAAAAACTCTGTACCCATGAACTACCACATAGGTGTCAGTCTTCTTAACACCGAATGTGTGATAAGAGACCTTGGGACCCAGGTGGACAGTAGTCTCTCCTTTGATAATCACATTGCCACAGTAGTCAGGAAATCCTTCTACATGGCACACCTCATCACAAAAGGGTTCTCATCCAGGAAAAGAGGTCATTGTTCCCCTCTACTCGACACTCATTAGACCCATTATAGAGTACAACGGCCCTTTTGGAATGTACCTCACAAGATATCTGCAGCAACTGGAAAGACCGCAGAAGTACCTCACAAAGAGAATTACTGGCCTCAAACAGATGCCCTACACTGATCATCTCAAAAAAATCCAGCTTTACTCTGTAGCATATCGCCTACTCCAGGGTGATCTCTGCCTAACATATAAAGCTACATCAAACCCAGAGCTGTTGGACATTCTACACCTAAAGAAATCCCAATCTCTCCGAGCTACATGCTCTAGGGACCTAAACCTTGTCACCACAATAAACAGGACTTGCTGGAGTGATAGATTCCTGTCCCAGAGACTTCCCATACTCTGAAACAAGCTACCCATCTATGTCCAACAAAGTTCCTGATTAACACTCTTCAAGAAAAATCTTGATGAGTGGATGGGAAATAGGAAATACACCACGGGGATCACTTCTGTGGCTCTTCTCAACAGGGGCACAGGAAATTAACTTTCTTGGGTTGGCATAAGCCAGGGAACTTTGTTGGCTAGGCTTATTTAGGCCCTTGGGCCGATAGCCTAGTACCTACCTATGAATCTATGTAATAAGCATGGAATCAGTTGTGAAGGACTTGGGCACCCAGGTTGATAGCAACCTGACTTTTGACCACCACATCCCTGTACTCTTCCCTTATCAGACCCATTATTGAGTACAATGCCCTCTTAGGCATGTATCTTGCCAAGCACATGCAGCAACTGGAGAGACCACAGAGGTTCCTGACCAGGATCTCAAACACCTATCCTATACAGATAGGCTAAAAGCTCTGTTCCTCTACTCAGTCTCATACAGACTGCTCAGCGGTGACATGTGTCTGGCATACAAGGCCATCTCCGATCCAGCCTTGATGGAGTTGCTGCATATCTGTAAGTCAAACTCCATTCATGCAACCCACATGCAAGGCCTCACCCTAGTTTGTGACATTAATAGAATTTGTTGGTGGGATAGATTTGTGTCCCAAAGACTCCTCCATCTGTGGAATAGACTCCTTCTCCATGTCAAGCAGAGTACCTCTCTAGTTCTCTTTAAGAGGAACCTGGATGACTGGATGGGAAACAGAAAATACACCCATGGGATCCCACCTGTGTCCCTGCTGGACAGGGGAAACAGATGCTGATTTTGTGGGAGCATGGGTGAAAGTCTTGGCTAGGCTTATAAGGTCCTCCTGGCCAATAGCCTAGTATCATCCTATGAAGCTATGAACCTATGATTCAAACCACCTACCTATCTAGTTACACAGTCTAGCCAGCACAGAATTAACTGCAAGTGCCACAGGAGAAGTCATATTACAACTGTGAGGTACTGGAGATTTGAAAGCATTACGTAATCAGTGTATTTCCTAAACTGGGTTTTGCCTGGCAATGCTAGAAATTTATAGGGTAGCCCTCAGCCACAAAAATATGTCTGCAAAGTGGAAGTGTACATAATGGACATTTTGACTGAGCCAATTGTACATGGCAGTACACACAGTCATTCCATTTAAGCAATGTTGGATTAAAACCACCTACCTATCGATTAACACAATCTAGAGAACACTGTATGAACTACAAGCACCACAGAAAAAGTCAGTCTTTTATAGTGAGAGAGTGCCTTTATGAAAGTATGATGTCATCAGTGTGATGCAGAGAAGTAGGATTATGTGGTCCAGGCAGATATGACACTAGCTCTGAGCAGTATCCTACCGTCACCCAGAATGATACCGCAGTGCAAACAAATAATGAGTGACTTCAACAACTGGCTAAGTTTCTGGTGTCATTCTAAGGGGATCCAGTATCTGTCTGCTTGGGATGACATAATTGACAGACCTCGATGCTTTGTCAGAGATGGCCTGCATCTGTCACAGCTGGGTTTCCGGGTACTGGCTAAGGCTCTTACCACCCCTATAGTGCTTTTTTTAGGTGGTGTTCCAAAGACCAAATTACTACAGTAACAGCTATAGATAAATGCAATCTGTGGGTCACACTGCTGAATGCTAGAAGTCTAAATCTCAAGATGCACTCACTTGAAGCACTCCTCAAAATGGAGAACATCAACATTTGTGCTGTAATGGAGACCTGGTTTAAAGTGGCAGAAAGCACCCCTGCACTACCAGGTTATAATTCATTCCACACCTTTCTGCCTTGAAACATGGACCAAAGCTCCAAAGGCAGAGGTGTCTCCATATCCATAAAGGATATGCACACCTCCAGACTAGTAGCCCAGCATAATGCAGTTGAGATACTTCAGGTGCAACTAACACTGGGTAAGATGGAAATCCAGGTCGTAGCCTGCTATAGGTCTCCAACCATGTCCCTAGACTCTCACTCCATGTTCCTAAGCACCCTGGACTCTATCAAGGTCCAACCGAATACTCTCATACTAGGAGACTTCAACTACCCCTCCATCAACTGGAAAACCTACTCAAGCACCAATACACTTGCCCAACGCTTCTTGGAATTCATCAGTTCCAATGCCCTGGAACAGCTCATTCTGACCCCCACTAGAGGAAGCAACATCATTGACCTGGTTATTACTAACATGGGAGACCATTGCTCTACACCAATAGTCAATCCCTCCCTGATCAGATCCAACCATAAACTAATCTCCATGGAAATCCGCATCTCAACCACACCCCCCCCATAAAGGTAATCACCTTTAAAAACTTCTCCAAAGCTGACTTTGGACTCATAAAAACAGAGGTGGCTAACTTCACGGCACCCATGCCAATGGAAAATAGCTACATGACTGCTGAATAATACACCATTGCACTGTACAATCATATACATAAAATCATGGAACTAGCCATGCCCAACAGAACCAAGATGTTCTCCTCCAAAAAAGGAAGCCAATCTGGTGGTCCCCAGCCATTAATAAACTCTACAACAGAAGGAAGAAACTGTTGCAGAAAAAGGTGAAGTCCCAAGACTGGAAAAACTCCCTTAGCCTCAACAAAAAGATGAGATCCCTCATCAAATCCTCAAAAGCCAGCTATGAAGGCAGAATTATGGCAGACCCTAAAAACAATCACAAAGCCTTTTATAGTTGTATCAAGAACCTCCACGCCAATACCCAGATTTACTCTGAGTTACTGCACAATGGTACCGCCTGTACTGAGCCAACAGATATTGCCAACATACTGGTTGACATATTCAGTGCTAACTTTACCCCTCACCCTCCCAAAGGACCAATCACAATACCAGAAGAATGCCAGGCACCCAGTTTTACTGCAGCACAGATTAAAGCTGCATTGTCCAAGGCCACAAATACAGCTTCCATGGGACCCAGTAATATCCCTGGCTGTGTTCTACATGAACTACAAAGTGAACTTGCACCACATCTGTGTGCCCTGTTCAGTCACAGCCTCACCTCAGGCTTTGTCCCTACCTAATGGCACACTGTTACAGTCATCCCTCTCCATAAAGGGGGAGCGACTACAGACCCTGGGAATTATCGCCCCAATAGCCTGACAGGTCTGATATGTAAAGCTATGGAGTGCATCATCATCATGGCCCTGATTAACAAAGATATTGGAAATATCCAAACTCTGGACCCCACGCAGTTTGGCTTTGTGAAAAATGATCATGCCTGCTCAATTTGGTTGACTTCTTTGAGTTGGTCACCAGGGCTGTGGATGAAGGTAAGGCAGTGCATACAGCTTACCTCAATCTGACCAAGGCCTTCGGTATCATTCCTCACTGGGGAATTATTGATAAACTCACCAAACTAGGCATCAACCCCTATATCACTAGGTGAGTTACAAATTGGCTCACAGATAGAACACACAGTGTAAAAGTAGCGAACTCCAAGTCACACTGCTGACCAGTCACAAGTGGAGTCCCACAGGGATTGGTCCTGGGTCTTCTCCTGTTTGGCATCTACTTCTCAGAAGTCGAGGCCAGCACAAAGGGACTATGGCTGATCAAGTTCACAGATGACTGCAAGCTGGGAACCATTATTAACTCCCCAAGTGATGCAGGCATCCTACAGAAAGGCCTCTTTGAAACCAATGACTGGTGTCGAAGCTATGGACTTGAGCTTAATGCCAAAAAATGCATCGTCATCCCCTTTGTAAAGGCTCCAGGGCCATTAGCCTAGTACACACCTACGAAACTATGGATTGTTGCCATGCAGTTGTGTTTGAATGACATGACTGAGTAATAAAAAGTCAATACATCAATAGCAGACATGTATGTGCCATATTAAACATACTTCAGAACGTGGATTGAAATTATACCACACTGATGCCATTACTTTATGTGTGTATACAAGCAATATTGTCCAGACGTGTCTATTTTGTAGCTAATGTCCTGCAGTAATTTCTTGAAAGATACTGAGCATTCTGTGAATCAATATGAAACAAATGAGGGATCACGAGGTTGAAAATCAGACAATGTGATACTGTGAAGCAAGGAAGTTTGTGGGCAGCATTCTTCATAACACTGTACAATTGCAACATCCCACATGGTGTACATTGCACTCTGCAGCCTGTTGAAAATATGATACAAACTGTCTTCTCATAGTGCTATCAGCCTGTCACATTTGCTATCAACTGTACTGCCATCTCCTATAAGTTAAAGGTGCTGCTCAGTGCCGGGCATCATGCAAATGCTGAGGAGAAAGATTGATGAGACCCAAGGGTGAGAAGGGGGAGATATTTGGAGACAGGGATAAAGACATGCAAAGAGATTTCTTTATGAGACAGATGTGCACATCTTTGTGGTGTGTTACTGTTAGGACTGTCATTATGATGATTCATTCAGGCTCTGTATATACAAAGGTAAAAGATAATGGGTGAGAAAAATCAAAATGTTAGGGACAGTTTTTAAATACTGCCCTTATAAACATTCATTTCTGCTATGAAAATCTATTTTTAGACGTCTATAAATTGTGAGAATCAATTGTATGGCATTATTCAGTAAGTTCAGTAATCAATGATTTGCCATAAATTCTCAGATGTTGTGATGAACACACCACAAATTAAGATGCTGCAATGTTGATCTCCTTTAGAAAAATCTTTAGACTTTAGAGGTATTGCTGTGTGCAATAAAGTGTTTCCGGTCTAGATCTAGAATGGGTAGGGCAGTGGAGCCATGATGAGGACATAAGGAGGACAGTAGTGGGTTAACGGCATATATAACACACAATTGCACACATACTATTAATATGGAAAAACACTTCATTATTGTATGACATACTTCTGGATTCAAACCTTTGACAGTATGAAATAGCAGTGTACAGAATGGCGGATTATCTCAGGTCACCACATAGGAACTCATACTTTAGTAAGTTTACATTACACATTGTAAGGACACTGACAAAAAGTGGAAGAAAGGGATTTGTAGGCAGTTGCCTTCATCACAGTTATATTGGTTGTAACATTCCTTAGACTGTACGTGACATCCTGCAGCCTAATAGATATGGAAGAGTAACTGTATCACACCATTACTTTTAGTTGGTTTTTCTATAGCACAGAGGACTTATGCATATTTTCATGAAGCCAATTGTGCTAACGCAGTCTAAGGCATAGGATGTGAACTGCCATTTACTATCAGTTGGTATTGCTGCTTAGAGTCAGACATTGCCCAAATGCTGAGGACTCGGATAGCACAGAAGGGGTAGAGAAATATATAGGGGAGAGGGAGGCAGGGAGCAAGTAGATATGGCAAAAGAAGGATAATGATGGCTCTATGCAATATGTAGGCAGAGTTATACTTAAAATAGTGTTATTAAAACAGTTGTTAATAGTTTGACATAGTCCTGGATTAGAACCCTTGACACTATGCAAAAGTCTATAAATCTGAGCATCATTTCATCAGATCACACAATTGAAGGGGCATTGACAACTTACTGAAGCAGGGCAGGATGTAAGTGTTATTAATCTGTCATGCTTTGTACAATAAAGTGTACCATATAGGGAGCAAGAAGTGGTAGGTCAGCAGAAAAAATATTAAGATATGAACAGGATAAGGATGGTTTAATAAATCTCCCTATTTGGGTTGGAATGTGTTTGCAAATGCTTTATTGCTGCACTCTTCAAGTGCTATGCTGTATTTTTCCTAGTTTTGCTAGGGTCAGGAAATGTAACTGGAGATAAATACAGACGTTCATAGTTATACACATGATAGGAATATAAAATCCCATTAGATAATATTTTGATATATGTCTGGAATAGAGCCCTTGGCACTATGCAAAAACAACAGTCTACAGATGTGTGAATTTTATCAGCACACCACACAGGCACTCTTTGTTCATTACACCCAGCAGCCTACTAACTTTAGAGTAACTGTTTCACATTAGTGCCTTTACTCTGTATTGCTACAGGGCAACATGTTTAAGCACATTTGCACAAAGATAACTGTGCTAGTGTATGTGATGGCAAAAACACATCAGTTTTGCCTTACCATGTGAAACATCATTCAGCATTGGTGCGCAATGGCAAGCTTCATGAAAATATTGAGGGCAAAAAGTTCAGGCTTTTTGATGGGCCATGTATGTTTTGTGTGAGTGTGTGTTTTTTTCAATTTTTTGAGCAGATTAAACATGTAAAAAAGGGGTTGATAGGATAGTGGTGAAAATGGGGAAAAGTTAGGGGGAGAACAGGGGGAAGAATAGAGAAAGTTGCAGGATAGTGGTGGGATAGCACCATAGCTATCCACTTCTTCAAAACATATGTAGAATTGTACACAGAATTTGATGAATTTGGAGAGTTGTTAAACCAAAGGTGAGTGACAACAACAGAATAATGATGTAGAACCAATTGGACAAAATCAAGTGAGTCAAGATGACATATAGGTGAAGTGTAGAGTTATGTATGGGGAGGAATTTTTTTGTGGGATAGGTGCCCATTTTTTTTTTTTTTTTTGGGGAGAGAGGACTGTTGGGGGAGGTGCTTATGGATAGGAGGGTCAGGTAAGTAGGATACATTAGGTAGCAGGCACAGACATACAGGGCATAAAAGACAGTCTGGGATGGTGAAGGCCACAAAAGGTTGGGGGGGCACCACTACTGAGGTTAGGAAGGGGACGTCAGAGGCACATCTGCATCCAACATGAGGACAGTGAGACTCTAAATCTTACCCTCATAACCAAGCACTGTGATGTACATAGTTTTGTGTGTTTGTATCAAGTTATAGGTTATGGGGGTTTCCTGGGGATAAGTGTTTGTTTTTTGTTTGAGGGTTTTTAATTAAAACAAAAAAATCTTGTAAAATGTGAAATAGGCTTCAGTGCTGATGATAAGAAAAAACTGTATAAACAATTAACCTGCCAAACATTAGTGGGTGCATATATCACAAAAGCTGGAAATAGACATTTTAAAAAAGCTGTGATATATAATAGGCAGGAATAATGACCTCTTATCATAATGGCAATACTTTCCATATTATCTTTGAATGTAAATGTTCTCACAGGTATAGGGAAAAAGAAAAGAATATTTAATTTTATTAAGAAATGCAGAGTGCAAATAGCAAATTCAGCTTCTTGAAGGGCATATCCTGCCTGTTAAATCTGGTGGATTTCTTTGAAAGTGTGACCAAGGCCAATGATGAGGGCAAATCTGTGCATACAGCATACCTCGACTTGGCAAAAGCTTTTGACATAATCCCAGATTCAGGCATTACTGATAAACTTAGCAAATTGAATGTAAACCCCTTCATTGTAAGATGGGTTGCCAAATGGCTCACAAACCAGGCACACACTATCAAAGTGGGTGACTCCACATCAACCAGTAGACCTGTTACCAGTGGGGTACCACAGGTTTTAGTGCTGGGCCACCTACTGTTTGATATATACTTCTCAGAAGTTCAGGTCAAAACTAAAAGGTTGTGGCTGACCAAATCTGCAGACGACTGCAAACTAGGTGTACTCACTGAATCCCCAAATGAAGTCAGTATACTTCAGGAGGGTCTCACACAGACCAACTAGTGCTGTATTAGTCACGGTCTCAAACTGAATACAAAGAAATGCATCATCATTCCCTTCAGCATAAACAATGTCCCTTCACACTATCAAATCAATAACAATACCCTAATTACCCATGAAACTGTAAGAGACCTGGGATCATAGGATGACCATGACCTTAACTTCGACTACCACATGTCTACCATTGTAAGGAAAGCTTTCCACATAGCTTACTTGATTAGTAAAGGCATCGCTTTGAGAGCAAAAGACGTTATAACCCCCCTATACTTGGCACTTATCTGGCTCATAAATGAGTAGAACGCCTCATTCGGTATGTACCATACTAAGCACCTACAGCAATTAGAGAGACCTCCGAGGTTTCTAACAAAGAAGATCAAAGGCCTCTAGCATGAGCCTTGCATGGACCGACTAAAATCCCTGTCACTATACTCCGTATCGTATAGACTTCTTAGGAGAGACTTATGCCTGGCCTACAGAGCAACTCAGGACCCAAACCTAATGAACTTACTACATATCTGTAAATCAAATGGGTCTAGGGCTCCCCATTTCAGGGACTTAAATATGGCCTGTGACTTAAATAGGACATGCTGGAGAGGCAGATTTACCTCTCAGCAACTGCCATGTCTTTGGAACAGGCTACCAGTTTATGTGAAACAGAGCACCTCTATGACACTGCTCAAGAAAAACCTGGATGAGCGAATGGGGCACTGTAAATTCTTACCAGGGATAGCACCCACAACTCACCTGGACATGGGCAGTCATCACTAAATGCAATGTTGGGTATCAACTAGTACTTCTGTGGTATTACATTGGGTTGAAATGGCTAGGCTTAAAATGACCTCCAGGTCGATAGCTTAGTAATCTCCTATGATGCTACATATGATCCTAGGAGACATTTTACTTGCTTTATAAGTAATTATTTCCTTTCAAATTCATGTAATGATTTTCATGTAACTTGGAGCATTTCTCCCAGGGCCTCCACTGAAAATGGGTCTCAAGCCCAGTGGACTTTCCCAGTTAACAAATAATAAATAAATGAATAAATAAATAAACTTAGCATGTGGATTTGATCAAGAAAAGATTTCAGGATGGATATTCAGCAGAATATCTGGGAGGAAGGAAAAGATGAGTACATATATTAATTGTTAGAGAAACTTTAATAGTGATAGAAGAGGAACAAAGATAATAATCGTATATTTGTGGTAGTAAGGGGCTGCTGGCATATATTTATATTCCACCTAAAACTGCTATTATGGAGCTTGAAACAAATTTGGGAGAAATAATCAGCTTTCAGCAGGTAATATTACTTATAGGTCGGGACTGGGATTTGATTTGCAGCAATGAGGATATGTACCTGGGGGCCTAGAAGGGAAAATATAACAAAACAGGGTAGATTTCTGAAGAAATTTATGAAAGTATTTGGGAGCCTATGACAAGAAAAATAACCAGAGATCCTGTGAGGTATTAGAGATATTTTAAAAATGTAATGAAAATTTGTATAAAGCAGAGAAGTGGGAAATCAAGAAAAAGCACATATGGAAATATTTATGAAAGACTTAAGTATGCCGAGGTTAGAGATAGATGATGCTCAGCAATTAACAGTTATGATAGGAGGAAATGAGATAACAATGGTGATGTATAACCAATCTGCAGGAAAATCTCTAGGAATACATGGTATTCTGGTAGAAGTTTGGAAGCCAGGTGAGAAGAAAATGATAGGGATCTGGAAGCTTTTGTTTAATAGTATTTTCAAAGGGGGGAAACATCAACATCCTGGTGGCTGTAATACCTAAAGATGGTAAAGACTCATCAGATCCAGTTTCATATTGGGCCATTTAATCCTAAACCATGATAATAAAGTGTTTATGTCTATAATGGCTAAAAGAATGACATATGTGTTGCCAAAACTGACAGATATGGATCAATGCAATTTTGTGGTGGGGAAGCAAACATTTGACAACATTAGTAGAACAGTGATGATCCAGATGGAAGCAGAATATAAGAAAATACCACTGTTGTTGGTGGGTCTTCATGCAGAGAAAGCATTCAATAGAGTGAGCTGGGATTTTATGAATGGGGTAATGGAAGCATTTACATTTCCTGATATAATATTAAGGTTACTTAGGCAGTAGATGAGGGATTGAATGCTAAAAATCAAAGTGGGAGGGTTCTTCTCTGATAAGTTGTGTCTGAATTGAGGAACCGGGCAGGGTATCCATCCTCTTTTTCCCTTTGTTATTTGCATTGTATTTAGAACATTGACAAAGAAAATAAGGGACTCGGAAATTCAAGGATATAATTGATATGGTATTCAAGAAAAGTTTGGTTTTTATTTGCAGATGATATTATTTTGTACTTGATAAAATCAGAAAAGGACATCTCAGTGTTTGTGAAACATTGTCATATAGTTCTGTTTGTTTTTGAGATATAAAATTAATGAAGATAAAACAAAAGCTATAGCTGTAAACTATGTACCACACATGAATTGGTTCAGCAATACCCATATTTATGGGGACATGATAAAATGAAATATTTATGAGTATGGGTTAAAACGGACAGTGTTATGGCAGCTTAAGATATGTGAGAAGGGACTACATTTAGCAGAAGCATATTGGCTTCAAGCAGGAATGGAAATCAAACCAGAAGTAGATAGAAATCAGGCAGCAACTGAATGTGCGAAAAATCAAAAGAAAGAATATAAGGTGAAGGACCAGATGAGAAGGCAAGAAATGTGGAAAAAGCATAAATATAGTTGCAAGTGTAGAAAACTTCTGGAAGAACCTCATGTTAATCAGGAACAAATGCAGGAATGGTTAAGGAGAGGCAAATTCAAACCAAGAGATGAAAGGTTAATACTGGTGGCCCAGGATAGTGGGCTGTGCACACGTTGGTTTACAAAGTCCATTGAACATGTGGGAGAAACTGACAAATGTAGGTTTTGTAAAACCGAATTAGAAACAGTTGCACACCTTGTTGCTGGTTGCGACATACTAATGGAAGGACTGTATACTGAAAGGCATAATAATGTGGCAAGACTGTTGCACTGGGGATTGTGCAAACATTATGGTACTGAAGTGGCTGAAAAACACTGGAAACATGAGCTACAAAGCATCATAGAAAATGAAAAAGTCTACATCACATGGAATCACCCATTACCAACAGTTCAAAAGATAGATGCTAGAGAACTGGATATAGTGGTCCAAGAAAAAAAGACAAAGAGTAACATTGCTCATTGAAATTGCCACACCCAGTGACTACAGTGTCTTGTGTACAGAGAGACACAAAGTAATAAAATATTAGGATTTGTAGGCAGAAATGAGAGCAATTTGCAAGAAAGATGCCCAGACCATTCCAGTAGTAGTAGGGGCAATGGGCCTTATAAAAAAGAATCTATAATCATATTTAGATATGCTATCAATCCATGCAACCCCATACAAATTGCAGAAGGCATCATTACTGGGCACACTGCAGGTGCTGTGAAGAGCACTTTTATCTGACATCAAAGATTGAAACAATAATAATTTCATGAACTTTAATTGTACTTTGACTTAGGAATGGGGTCCATTCCCGTCATGGTATTAGAAACTCCGAAAGACTTAGAGGAATTAAAAAGGCAGAAACAGTATTATATTCATAAAGTAGCAGAATGTATACTAAGAACTAAGTCAACACGGGAATGGAGACAGGAGATTCTGCTGATAGGGATGACTGCAATTAGGGAAACAGAGAACAGGGAAGAGGCTACTGGAATTTACTGGAGTAAGCTGGCCAAGGAACCAAAGTATTGGGAACAAATAATTAGGCAGGAAGAAGCCAAAAAGACATTTGGATTGCAGGCTAGAGATTACCATCCCTATCAGGGATTGACATCAGAGTATAGGCAAAGCAAAAGGGATAGGGGAATTCTAGGTGAAAGAACTGTACTGGTTGAGCTTTCAGTTGAATTTAGAACAAAATGTTAAAAAATGGATAATTATTAGGGCATATAAAATATTGCACAACTATAAGAATCAGTCAGAGGAGGTCAGAAAAGATTTGGAAGAGAGATTAGATAAACAATTCACAAAAAACAATGGGAGGGCATATGAATGGCTCCTCAATATGCAACAAAGTCTAGAAGATTTAGGATTTTTGCTTGGAAGTGTTTACAAAGGTACTTTTATACCTTGAACAAACTCCAAATAATTTTTCCTTGGGTAGATAGCAAATGTTGTAGGTGTAATGGGGAAGTAAAAGGTACCTGGAAGCATATGTTTTCAGAGTGTAATGAGTGGCAGACTTTAAAAATTCCTTACTGAGTACTCTGTCAGGAATACTGTGTGAGCAAATGAGTGCAACTACGGAAATGATTTTTTTGAGCTGGGATACAGGATATGAATTGCCTAGATATCGTAAGGCCTTGTTAAGTTTAATTCTGGTAGCTCTCATAAAATCAGTTACTAGAAAATAGAAATCAAAGTCTAAACCAGTCATACTTGAAGCAGTGAATATTGGAACAGAGATAGAAGAACAGGAATTGGGGTCTTTAGAAAAGGGTAGGAGTAAATTGCATAGAAAAAATTGAAATTGTGGGAACAATACATGCAGAAAAATGTTATAAAGGAGGACAGAGGTTTAAGAGAAGGCATAAACTGAACAATTAATGTAATGTTGGATTGATTATATTGTATAGAACAATATTTGTGATGTATAATGCTTGTAAATGTGAACTTGATATTATGGTTTGATTACGTCTATACACATGTTAAGTTTGCCTATGTTAAAAGTGATAATTCAATAAAGGTGCTTAAAAAAACCCCCAAAAAACCCTGAGATCTGTCATCACTGTTTCCTGTATTATTTTCCTTGGTCAGTGCTGGACCTGTAATCAATTTGGCAATCTGACACAGGACCCTTTAACTCTGCTGATAAGGTCACAGATGCCCCTCTGCATTATCATACTTGCCTTAGGTGCAGAAGGCTGTGGGCTATATTCCCACACCAGGTAGACAGATTGCTGACACTGCAGTGCAGCATAATGGTGGTGCTGCACTCCTTAATGTGTCTTCATTTGGATGAGATGTTAAGCCGAGTTCCCATTTGCTTGAGTTGATGGTAGGTAAAAGTTCTGTAACGTGCTGTTTGTGATGGCTTACAGTCATACCTCTCAACCTTCAAACATTAAAAATCTGTATAAAGGCTGTGTAAAAATAGGAACAACTGGCCAAAAATCTGGACAGTTAATTAGCATGAAATTTGCATTCCTAAATGTAACTCCTCCCACTTCTGGTAGGATTGTGAGATACCACCACTCAAACAAATAAGCTTAAAAAAGAAAGAGTGAAAACAAACACCCTATTAATTGGGAGACTTTAACTATCCCTCTATAGAATGGCAGGTATACAGTGTCTCATACTAACAGGTACAATGACTTCTGGAATTTAATAACCCAAATAACTTTGACCACAGAGTGCGCACCCCCGCCAGAGTTTCAAACATACTGGACTTGGTACTTATAGAGAGTGCTGTATCCCCCCCCCCCAAGTATTATGTCCTCAATGGTGATGTTGGACCTCAAAGCTGTTTCCTTTGAAATGAAAATCCTGTAGCAGTAGGAACCATTCCAAAGGAAACAACACCCTATTATGCAATAATTTATCAAAATTCAATGCCCTTCTTAACCCAGAATTCACAACAATCTATATGGAATTGTTAACAGGGATCTTGTATAACCATGTAAATTGCTGTACAGAGGCTGCTGTACCTCCTAGAAGTAAGCCAAAGACAAACTGTAAAAACTAGCCACAATGGTGGAATTCTAAACTTAGCAGGGTATATAACAAAAGGAAAAATTGCTAAAATCAGGAATAGTAACTCTCATAATGATTGGAGCTTTCTAATTAAACTAATCAGGAAACTAAGAGGACTAATTAAGTACTACTAGGCCAATTACAAGGTCAAGACAGCCTCACAGGCTAAAGACAACCACAAAGACTTCTACAGCTATGTCCAAAACCTCAAAGGCAGCACACATCAATGTGTCGAACTGGTGCTCAGTTGTGCCACCTTCATTGAGCAGAGAGACATAGTGCACTTGCTGGGTGACAAACACAGCTTCACCCCACACTCCACCTGCCTCCCACCATGACATTCCTTCTAATATAACCCCCCCCAACTATTTACAGGAAGCAGGTCCTGACGGCAATTGCTAAGTCCAATAAACACTGCTTCAATGTGCCCTGACAATAACCTGGGATGCCTCCTAAACAGCTGGAAACAAGACTTTTCAGGACCACTTGAGTTACTTTTCAACTATAGCCTCATAACTGGCTTTGTACCATGAGAATGGATGATTGCAATGGTTATCCCACTTCATAAGGGTAGACCAACAAGTGACCCCAGAAACTACAGACCTATTAGTCTGACTAGTCTAATATGCAAAGCCATGGAATGAATTATCATGGAAATGATCAACAAAGACCTAGGCAACCATCAGACACTGGACCCAGCCCAGTTTGGCTTTGTCAAGGAAAGATCATGCATATTAAACCTGTTCATCTTCTTTGAGAAGGTCACCTAGGCAATGGATGATGGAAAAATGGTGCATACCCCATTCTTGGACCTGGCTAAGGCATTTAATGCAATACCACACCCTGGTATGGTGTCAAGCCCACCGAATTGGGCATAACAGGGTTGGGAGGGTGGCCTAATGGTTAACGTGTTTGCCTTACAAACACAAGGTGCAGGGTTTGAGTCTCCCTGGGGAGGCTTAATGGCTAGGGCTAAATGGCTCGCAAGGGCAGTTAGCTTAGTACTAATCTATGAACCTATGAACCTAAACCCCTACATAACTTGCTGGAGTGTCAGTTAGCTCACAGGCAGGACACAGAAATTCAGGATTGGTGATACTACTTCCACTCCGATACTGGTCACCAGTGGGGTACCTTAGAGCTTCTTGCTGGGACCATTCCTATTTGGCATCCACTTTTTGGAGGTAAAAACTAATGTCAAGGGCCTTTGGCTGATGAAATTCATAGATGACTGTAAACTGGGAGCTGTCATAGATTCCCCCATGACACAAACATCTTACAAGGAGGTCTAACACAGGCAAATGACTGGTGTTAAAGTGATGGGCTAAAACTCAATTCCAAGAAATGCATTACAATGCCTTTTTGGAAAACTGCCATCCAGACTAATAACTCCATCGATAAGACAAGAGATGACCCAATAGTCAGGGATGTGAGAACACATGTAGACAGTACTCTAGCCTTTCACCACCATGTGGCCAAGGTAGTAAGAAAATCATTCTATGCTGCCCAACTTATAAGTAATGGCATGGCAACCAGGTCCATGGAAGCCATAGTGCCACTTCATTGACTAAACATACACAGCAGGTGGAACACCCATAAAGATTCCTTACCAGGAGAATCCAGTTTGTAAACACATTGCCCTATACCAATTGCCTTAAAGCCCTATGTCTACATATTGTTTCCTGCTGGTTATTGAGAGGCGATCTATGCTTGGCCATACAAAGTATCTTCAGATCCAGTTCTGATGGACCTTTTGCACATCTGTATAATGAGCATCAGAACCGCTAGATCAAAGGATTAAAATTTTGCTTGTGACATAAATAAAACATGCTGGCAAGACAGATATGTGTCTCAGAGGAATCCCACGCTCTGGAACAGGCTCCACATCAATGTGAAGCTGAGTCTGTCCCTAAGCATGACCTTGACCAATCGATGGGAAATGAGAAATTTACCCCTGGTCTGACACCATGTATCTGATAGACAGAGGCACACAATAATGCCCAAACTAATATAGCCCCCCCCAACATAACCTCTAGAAACTTCCTAACATACCCCCTACTAATGAACACCCATGATACATAGGGACACAATTGAGTTGGATTGCATGGCTAGGCTTATAAAGACCCAGCTGGTCATTAGCCTAGTATGTATAACTATGCACTATACCTATAAAGTGATGTAAAATATATCATAATAATAATTATGATTTATTCAGATTAATCTTTGACTGTGACTACCATTCTACATCCTACTGACCACTCCTTAACTTTTTTTTAATTCAAATCCATGTAAAAGTAGCAAAATGAACATCCCATGTGCACTCTTTCTAGCTGATCAGTTAGTGGCCGTTCCAGAGGTGGATATCAAAAATTAAAAGAACTAGACAGCAACAGACCAATAATAATTCTTATGGCCAACTAGTGTTCAAAGAATCTATAATTCACACTGTATCTGTCAGTTTCTGATCAAGGTATTATATAACTGTCAACCTCCTCATCCAAGAATCGGGTACAGAGCCAAAGACTATAATGGACTAATGTCCAAAGTCAGGTACAGTTTTAAACTATTTTCCTTATTAACATTAACTAGCATTTTGTAAAGAATATGAAATCTGAATATTTTATGCCTTACATTATCTAGTGACTAAACCATCATCAGACATTTGACAGGACACAGACACTTCCAGCCTTTATCTTAATTATATAACAAAACAAGGAATTTCTCTCCTACAACATTACATAAGCATTAATGCCAAACAGGGTGTGTGTTACTGTGTAAATAACCCCTGGAAGGGCATTATTTACATAGTAACACACAACCTGGAGGGCATTATTGTACTTAGAGAATTTGATTTATGTAAAATTGTTGCTTTTTACATACTGTTTTTTTCATTACAATATTATTTTTTTATATTTTTTTGATGTGAAATAGTCCCTCTGCCTATTGTTTCAAACTTGCTGTAGTATTGTAAATGGTGTTGGAAGTTGCATTTTATATCCAAAGCATAACATGTAAAACCATATCTAGGTATTTACTTTATTCTCTGGTCCCTTACTCCTAAAATGTTTGGTTTGTTGACAGTCATTGGGGAACTTCACTAAATAATGACATACATTTAAGTTTCAGTCTTAATTTACTTGAAAATTCATGCTAACACAAATTCTGTTATTTAAGCAACTTTGTAATTTTATAAGTGCAATAGTTACAATATTTTCCTATTTTTTAGCCTTTGTTTCCCCTTTATTTTAGGCTTTGTCCATTTTTCTTGATCCAAGAGTTCGTATGCAAACCTCTTTACAGCTGCTGCCAGAAGTCATTTGATCACACTCTTTCTCTCACACACATTTTGCGCTTCTGAAAATGCATGCTAACCCAAATCCTGCTATTCAAGCAACTTTGTGATTTTTTTTTTAACTTCAAGATTTGTAGGTTCATAGGTTGGTACTGGGCTATCTGCCTGAAGGCATACATTAGCCCAGCCACGTTGTGCGGTATTCACCGCCCCTTTAGTAGTTCTCTAGACCCTTATACTAGCAGCTAGTACCCTTGGTCCCTATCTAGTAGTGCTGTTGGTGTGATCCCCGGTGTGAACTTTCTGTTACCCATCCACTCATCAAGGTTCCTCTTGAAGAGTGATAGTATTTAAAATATTTATTTAAGGCTTTATCCATATATCTTTAGCTAAGAGGTCGAGAGGTACAAAAACCTCTTAACTGCTGCTGCTGCCAGTGCTCAATCACTGTCTCTCTTTCACACAAACACACACTATTCTGCTTTCATGCACACATTCACTCACAAACGCAGGCAGAAACAAACACACACACATTTTCTGTTTCATTTATTTTTTTCGCACTCCCTAAACAGTAAAAGCGATGCACGGCATGGGTAAAATAATACCTTGATCTCTTTCACTCTCATATAGATGCATGAATTCTCAGCTACACACACTCTTTTATTCTAACTTTCTTTATTTCTTTTTTTTCAGCTTAGCAGGTATAAAATAATGGTGGCCATTAGGTTACTTTTATTCCGAGCATGCAGACTTGTTTTTCAGTGAGCACTACCTATAGAATAACACCCTGCTGGAGAGCATTCGTTTGCCATTCAGGGTGACAATCTACAGATCGACCAGTCTCTAAAATAATGTAATATTGACTTTGCCCTAAATTTGTGCCTACCAATCCTCATCAGTCCACATTCTGCAATAATTTAAATTATCTAAAGTACTATCCTCACACATACCATTTACTTTATAGCTAACAAAATTATATTGCATACACTAAACTCATACTCAATTCCTTTGAAGTGTATGCTTACATAATCCCCATTGGATATGTCGTTTTAAGATCAAAGGACAAGATTTATTAAATACAGCTTACCCATTATGGTTTTACAGTCTGCCGCAATCATATTTTAAAGTCTCACGGGCACGGAAGAGAAAGCGATAGCTTTGCTTTAAAAAAACACAGTGCTGTGATTTATGGGAAACCTTGAAAGTTAGCAACATAGACACTGACTGTTGCTTATTCTTAAGAGGATGGGTGACCTGTAGATCAGCGCCCTGACTGCAGGAAGAAATTGTGCTGGAGCAAAATGAAATATGAGAGGAACATGATGATGGTGGCTGCATTCAGAAATATAACAAAAAGAAAGTAAGGTGGAATGTGGAATAAATTGTTGAAAAAGAAAATGAGATTTGTGAAAATAAGAACAAGATAACGGGGATGCTGTTAGTACAGAAACACAAAATAAGTTTAATTTACTGGAATCAGTAGACTTGAAAGAGCAGAATACTGCTGGAGCAAGACCTGTCAGACAACGGATCGGCATGAGTAGAAGTGAACGAGAGAAGAAATTAAAAAGTCATTCCTAATGGTAGAAAAAAAGGAAGTGATGTTTTGATAGCGTGCCTGTTAGTATGAACAGCATTATTAATAATTTATAATAATACTAGCAAATTACTTGTAATTCAATGGTGTAAAGAAACAGTAGCAGGTACACGAGTGTTAGGAAAACTGATAATAAGTCAATTTATGTATTCATTTACATTTGTTTACTAGGAAAGTCCAACTGGGCCAGAAGCCCATTTTCAGCAGATGCCCGGGGAGAAAAGCTCCACAGAAATATAAGCAAAATACAATAATTAGATGGTACAATAGTATACACATAGTAAGATGCAAAATACACATCATCTAGTTAATCTATACAAAGTAGTATTCAGTACAGTTTTCTAGTAGATACAGGTTAAAAAAACACAAGCATTTCAGTAAAGAACACTGAGGAAAAACAAAATTAGTACTGTGTACATATTAAATAATAGTTATGAACAAATGAGATATATATATATATTTTTTGGAGTAGTAATAACACTAAGAAGAGGGAGAAAATGAGGTAAGAAGTGGACAGTGTGTGGAGAGAGGCTTTGTTTATGGTGAAAAAGTTTCTGTCTGCAGATCTTAGACTTTGTGGACATGAGTAGGAAACAACAAGTTCCTTGAGGGATGGTCAGCTGTCAGGATGGAAGATGGTAGTGTTTGTGAATTTAAGTTGGTAGAGATGGAGAAGGTTAGGTAGCTCGAGCCAATTTAATTTATGTAGAGCAATACAATGGTGGGTTTTGTGGGGAAGGATGGCTGCGAAGGAGGCTATTTTATTGTAGCAAGTTTCCAATTTGGTTAAGTCTGTTCTTTTTAAGTTGGTAAAGAGGGGGGAAGCATATAGGAATGTGAAGAGGAGGAAGGTTCTGGACATGGCATTGTCAGTGCAGAATGGCTTGCTTCTGCACAGTGAGCCAAGTTTGACATGAACTTTCTTAATTGTGATGGCTCTGTGTTGGTCAAATCTGAGTTTGCTGTCAATTGTCACAGCAAGGAGTTTTGTATGCTCAACTGGTTGGTTGGATGACTGTGTTGCTTGCTGAGAGAATGGCGAAAGGAGGGGTGGTCGGTGACTGCTTGCTACTCATAAATAGCATTAACTGTATCTTTTTGGGGTTGAGGATTAGTTGTGATTTACTTTCATATGTTTCTATGTCATTAAAAGCTTATTGGGCTACTATTTGGAGGTTTTGTAAGGTATCTGCCAAGCAGATTAAAGTTGAATCATCCACATACTGAACTACTTTAGCGTGTGTTGTGGAAGAGGCTAAATCATTTGATAAGATGGTGAAAAGAACGGGTCCTAGTATGGACCCTTGGGGGATCTGACTGAGACAGGCAGAAGTGGTGAGAGTTCAGATTTCCATCGTACTGCTTGTTGTCTGTCAGAAAGATAGCTTAGGAACCAGGAGAGGGAAGTCTTTGATAGGTTTAGTGAGGCAAGAGTACTAAGGAGTTTCTGATGGGATACAGTGTCGAACGCTTTTGACATGTCTAAGAAGATTGATGCTACTTGCTGGTTTGAATTTTTGAGTTGGTTGATGGTGTTAGAGAAATTAAATAGGGCTGTGGTGGTGCTGTGTTTCGGTCTGAAACCATGTTGGGAGGGAGAGATAAGGTTGTGAGATAGCAGGTATTGCAGTAATTGTGCATGTACACATTTTTTCACTCTTGACATGGGGGAAGGATGGCTATGGGTCTGTAATTGTTTAATTCTGTTGATGTTCCTCCTTTATGCAGAGGGATGATATAGGAAATTTTCCATAATTTTGGGACATATTGTTCTGGTATAGACCTATTTACCAGTATAGAGATAGGCAGAGTTATGGCATCAGCTGAAAGTTTGAGGTACTCATTGGGGAGTTGGTCAGCTGCTAAGGAAGAAGACTTCAGTTTTTTTCAACATTGTTCATATGGTGTTAGTTGAGACAGGTTTGAGGTCAAAAGAGTTGTTGTTAGTTTCCATATTAGGTGGAAGAGATGGTGGGGTGGAATTGTTCCCTGTAACTAAGGAAAAGATGGTGTTTATAAAGTAAGTGCTGATTTGTGAGGCAATACTGACACTTTGGTTATTGATTGTTGATTCTGGGATTGTGGCTTTACCTGGGAGGAGGAGCGAGTTAATTGCCTGCCAGACCTTTCTGGGATTGTTTTCATATTTGTTTTGCATAGATGTATAATATGTTTTTTTGTCTAGTTTGAGTTTTTTTTTTGTTTGATTGTGGAGCTGCTGGTATGCTAACAGAGTTTTAATGTCTTTTGTATTCTTGAATTTAAACCAGGTTTTTTAAGTCTAATGGTTTCTTTTAATATCCAAGGCAATCTCTTATTTTTAACATGACTTGTACGAGTTGCTGCTAAGCTATTTGGAATAGCTAGAAATGTGTCACTGAAGTATGTTATGGCCTGGTTGAGTTGGAGATGATGGAGTGGTGTCCAGTTACATTTATTGAGCATGTCTAAGAATGCTTCGTTGGAGAAGTTTTTGGTATTTCATACAACTTTGTGAACTATGGTTTGAGTTATGTCATATTAAACTAATATGGAATTTTGGGATAGACAAATGTGCAGGGATAGTGATACTGATGAAAAATGCTTATACTATATTTGTAGACTATATTATATTTATAGCTGGTGATACTCTAATGCAATGAATAGCACTGTTACCTCATAAAGAAGTTCTCTGGTTTAACGCTTAGCTGGGGTGCCTTCTCTGTGGAGTCTGCATGTCCACCCTGTGCTTGCAACTTTTTTTCTTTAGATGCTCTGGTTTCCCTTTAACATTCCAAAAACATGTGATAGGTGGTTTGGCAAATTCTTCATTGTCTATATATATGTGTGTGTGTGTGTGTGTGTGTGTGTGTGTGTGTGTGTGTGCGTGTGTGTAAGCATGCACGCACATGTGTGCAATATGAAAGAAATACCTACAAATCTACTTCTGTTTCCCCAATTGCTTAGAACATTTTGTAAATGGTGGCAGTTGTTCCTAGGATTGCTTTAGAAATTGGCTACAACACATAAGCAGCAAAAGAGCCTACAAAAAAGGACGTGGAGTAGCAATAATCTACCCCACCTCCCATACCATAACTCCCTACTCCAATAAAACACCAACCTTTGTCAATCCTGAAATTATTGTAAGTTTAGTAAAAATAAACAATCACAAGTCCATATGTATCGCTGCCCTCTATATCCCCCTGGTGATAATATCAAAACTCTTGAAAACATCCTGTCCTGGTTCTCCTCCAATATAAAAAATGAAACCTATATACTCTGTTATACCAACATCAGCTGGAATACTATTAACTCTGAAGCCCCATCCCACACTATTAACCTGTACAACTTCTCCCAACTAATACAATCTCCAACCAGACCAAATAAAGATGGTACATCTGGTACCATCATTGACTTGATCTTAACAACTCACTCAAACTTTATCACCAAAGCCAGAACATTACCTGATCCTCTCGGTGATCACCTACTTGCCTTCACCGACTGTCTCCCATCTCCACTGCATAAACACCACTACATCCAAACCTGCAACCTCTCCTCTTTCAAGCCTCTAACTTTCTCCGAATGCTTAAAGCATACTGACTGTTCCCTTCTAAAAACCCTTCCTCTAGATGATGCCATTTCCTACTTTAACCACTCATTCCTAACCCTTCTCAATTAGCAAGCCCCCCCCCCCGAACCAAACACATCAAAACCAATCCCTGCCCATGGTTATCAAAAGATACTAAACTAGCCTTGCACCAAAGGGACAAAAATGGGAACAATAACAAAAACATAAAGACCCTAATGCCCTCCTAGAGTATAAGCAACTATGAAACTCCACAAAAAAACTAATAATTAAAGACCGCAAAGCCCACTACTCCAAACTCCAGTCCTTGCACTCAACAAATCCCCAAAAATTCTGGGACTCCATCTCATCCATGCTGCATCCTGGCAACAAAGAAAACCCCTGCCCAGACCCCAACCTCTCCAAACTTGAAACAGCTAGCCAGTTCAACTCATTCTTCCTAGACTGCATAGCTAAACTATCAGCCTCCTTCCTACCCCCTCCTCCACCACCACCCCCTCCTGCATCAACCTTCCTCCACTTCCATCTGCCTCAATTCCATCCCCAGAAGCACTATAAAAAGACTTCTCCCAAACACAAACCCTGACGCAATGCACCCGACAACCTTCCACCCACCTTCCTCAAACAATCTGCAGACACCATTGTCTATCCCATCTCTATTCTTATAAATAGATTCATACAAGAATTATACGTCCCTTCTATCTGGCACCATGCTTACATCATCCCACTCCACAAAGGTGGCAAAAATACTGATACCACCAACTTCAGGCCTATTGCCATCCTTTCCCCTTTTTCTAAAATACTAGAGAAAACAATACAAGCACAACTCATGGCACACCTAACACAAACAATCTCCTTTCCCCTACCCAACACAGCTTCTGCCCTGGCCATAGCACCATGACTGCCCTTCTTTCCTTTCTTGAAACCATAAACCTTGAATGCGACACAGGCATGTTTGTATCCACACTATTTCTAGATCTGTCAAAGGCCTTTGACACTATCTTACTCTTCCTACTTACACCCCAACTCTCTACCCTACACCTCTCTCCCACCACCATTGCCTGGTTTTCCAGCTACTTCTCCAACTGCCAACAAGCCTTCCAATGAAAAACTTCAACCTCCCCTTTCCTTCCCACACTCACAGGTGTCCCACAAGGTTGTGTTCTTGGCCCTCTTCTCTTCAACCTATTCATTAACAACTTTCACCAATCCATCCCAGACTCATCTATCATTCAATATGCAGATGACTCATCAATAATCTGCTCAGCCTTCTCCCCCTCCGCGCACCTAGCAAAAACACAATTAGCCTTCTCCAAAACAGAAATCGGGATGTAGTCTAACCATCTGGCACTAAATGCAAATAAAACGAAACTAATGTTTTTTTTCCCCTACCAAAAAATCCATTGACAAATCCACATTCACCATACAGAGCCAAAACAACACCCTCCTTGAAATTGTTCCCAACACTAAGCTTTTTGGCATCATTATTGATGAAGAACTAAAATATGATACCCACATCCACACCACAATCAAGAAAATCCACCCAAAGTTAGGTCTCATCTACAGGCACAACCACTTCCTAAGCCCCTCTACCCGTCAAACTCTTGCATCCACTTTCCTACTCCCCTCCCTTATGTATGTTGCCCCTCTTTTCACCAATCTCCATCTTGGTCTTCGGTCCAAACTTGAATCGTGCTACCACATGATCTCCAAATTTGCAACCAATTCAAAAAACCCATCCCACCACTGCCACTCCCTCCTCACCCTCAACTGGTTTGAACGACCCAACTACGTCAGTTATCTACAACTCACCATTGCCCACATGCTCATCTTTAAACCTGCCAACTGCGCAGCTCTCACTATTTCCTTAAAACCTTACATTCCCAACTGCTCACTCGGATTCAAAAACCAAAATCTTCTTCAGGTCCACAAGCCTGCATGACCTCCTGGCCATCTACTGCTGTCCCACTCCTTAGCTAAACAGTGGAACTCTCTCCCCACACACCTATGCAACTTACATAACCATACAAATTTCATATCTCAGCTACTCTCTCATCTTTCTTCCAAATGGGAATACCCTTGCCACGCTCCAACTTAACCCCCCCATTCCACCTTGCACTGACTCATCCAACTACCTCTACTATTACTTCATCCCACCCAAAACAATCCCTCCCCTATTAAAAACTAATTTTCTCTCTAATATCTATTGTACTACACTCTCCAATCTCAAATATACTATCACCCTCTCCATGCATAATATTTTCCTAACCTACTAATGGCTTGTAGCTATATATTTTGAAATATTAAACCTACAACTGAGTTTATAACAAAATATTCACTTTATGTAAATGTTGAAATTTCTGTATTGAATTATGTCTTTTTATATTTTTGTAACATTGTGACAAGCCAATTGCAGATATCATGGAGCTTATCTGTAAATGTTTAATTAGCTGCATGAACTATGTCCTTTTGTAACATGTGAAATGTAACTTGCAATCATTGTGGAGCTTTTCTCTCTTCACCAGGCCTCCAATGAAAACGGGCTCTTCTTGGCCCAGTGGACTTCCCTGGTCATCAAACTTAAATAAATAAATATAAGCATGGCTAGATAGTTATGGCAGGAAATATCGATAAGGATTAAGGGTAACTCTGTAAGATTGACAATAATATATGCTAGTACAACTGTTTTATTAATTTATACTTTTTTGACCAGGACACTAAACATATGGCTTTTTTCAGGGAAGACCTGAGGTAACATTTCTACTGACTAAGGAAAATTCATCTACTGTTTTCATTTTCAGTAGGATCACAGGATTTATAAGACAACTTGGCTAAAAAGACATTTTCGCTTTGCCAGTTTCCAACCATAAGCCTAGCCTCCTTTTTCAAGGAGGTTAAGCCAGTTTTACCAGGGTAAATTAAGGAATACCCATCTAGTTGTCCATCTTCTTTTTAAAGGCAGAGAGTGTGACACTGTTTAATTTGGAGAAATAGTTTGCTTCAAAGAAGGAGTAGGCATTGGGGGATAAATGTATCCCTCCACCTTGCTTTATTTATTTGTTGCAGTAGGTGTGGATCTCTGGCCTTTGCATTAGCCAGACTGTTTGATTTATGGAGGTATAATTTTAGAACTTTTATATCCCTTATAGCCCAATTAGCAAGACACAGATCATCCCTAAGGACTCCACATGATACTGAGTATAGAGATAAAGCTTACAGTCTTCCTTGGTGTTTTAGGTATTCTAATCACACAATCTTTTTAGTTACAGATCTCTGGGGTCTGGCCAATTGGTTGAAATGGCTAGTTATGTACATCTCACTTGATAGTGCAGAGTACAAAGAGGCGAGGACTGTTTTGATTTGAAAGAAAAGCCTTTTGCTATGAGCTGTGTAAGTGAAAAGGATTTCCTAACCACCATTGCAAAAGTGATGGTCAAACATGAGAGAGCTATCCTCCCAAACATCATTTCATTTTGAAATGGTGTGTTATCTATGCTATAAACTGGAGTTAAGGGGTGCTTGGCAAATGCTACAGTGTTGCACTTCTTGAGCCCACATTTTTGTGCACCAGCTGTTGAAGAGTTTAAGTTCCTGTTGGAAAGCCTGTATGTTAGAGTGAGACATCCATGAACTTTGCTAAGCAGAGATCCTTATTTGATAAATGGAGATCTGAGAAGTAGATTCTGAATAGTAGTGGTCCAGCACAGATCCCTGAGGAACTCCACTTATGTTCATACCCTTGAAGAATGCACCCCCTGTTGTCATTATGAGTGTCCTGTCACTAAGACCTTCGGCTATCTACCTAACTGCATATAGATAATTTTGGAGAGGTTTCAGCTTACTTATTGTATTAGCATGTGGTATGGTATCAAATGCCTTAGTGAGATCAAGGCTTGCTGTGTGAACAATTGTACACAGCCTACAGCTTGAGTAACCCTCTCAAAGAAGTTCACAAGATTCATTAGGGAAGACCTACCCTTGACAAAGTCAGACTGCTAGGGGTCAAGTCTAACAAGATTTTTGATATAATAGTTAATTAGGTCAGTGACGTTATGTTCTATGACTTTGCATATAAGACTCATTACACTCATTAGACTGATAAGTATGTAATTCCTGAGTTAGTGACAGAGATAGCCTTGTACAGTGGCGTCACAACAGCTGTACACCACACCTGTGGAACAAAGACAGTTGCTAGGCTGAGGTTAAAGAGGTTTAGGTTAAAAAGGTTGAGGAGTGGATCTGACAGTGCTTGTTTAGTGCTATTAATTAGGCAAATTAGTTTGTTGTCAGACCCTATGGATGAGGTGTTCTTCACTTTGGAGAGTACCTTCAATGCATCCTCTTTCTTGATGGTTGGTGTATTATATTTCATCAGGGATAAGTGGGCTTGAAACAGATGTCTCCGGGGTGAAGGTGACACTAAGTTATTTGCCAATATGTTGGCAATATCCACTAGATCAGTAGAAGTAGTGCCATTTTGCACATGGTCTGAGCAATGCCGAGTGTTATTTCTTATTTTCCTGAATTATTTGTAGTTAGCTTTGGTTTCTGTAGCAAGTCTGAGTTCATGGGGTGCATTCTTTTTTCTGATGTCCTTTTTTACTTTCTTACCTACATCTTTAATGTTCTGCTTAATTTGGAGTATTTTGCCCTAATATATAGGTTAAGGAGTTTCTTCCATTTGTTAAATAGTTTACTTGAGGACTACCACACTGGTTGGCTTTGAAATACCCCCATTTATGTTGGTCTAGTTGGGACTGCCAAATGAATATAATTGCCCTGGTGCAAGTAGAACTAGTGTGTATAGCTCTTTGGATCAGCATTATGGATGATAACTTTATATTCAAACTGGAAGACGTCATAGAATTGCAGGAGATTTGTACATTAAAGGTCTTATTTACTTCTCATCATTCAGAAATGTTGAAGGAGAAGGTTACTAATTTGTGATATGACTTCATCAGTGAGGGGGCTATCTTTGGGATGGTACATACAGATGCTGCGTTTGTTAGGACCAAGTTCAGTAGAGATTCTATTCTCTACTGAGTCCGTTAACATTTTGGTCCAGGGAGTTTTTTTTTTATTAAATCTAAGAATTTTTGTGCAATTTATATTAGATTTTGGTCTTATAAGTGCCCCAGTTTGTCATTACATGGTTACATTTCTGCTTATGGAAAGATCATCAAGAATTTTTAGGAATATTGCATGATGTTCTGGACACATAGAAGAGATCCTGCAGCATACTGCGATCTAATATCTGATCCTATTTCATGTGATTTGAATCTCTATACACTCTGCCTGTGGGTTTCTACGTATCTGTCTCAAGGTAATGTGGTGTCTAACAAATATGGATATGCCACCACAGTTTCTATCAGAAATAGATGAGTGAAAAGTACTGAGGGAATATTCTCTTGGCTCATAAAATGCAGGAGCATCCCTAGGTCCAGCAGTTTCTGGTTTATTTAGATAGTATTAAGTAGAGCAACCTTGATGTGGTCCAGGTGGTGAGCTTGCTTTAGAAGTTAGGTTGTGAGGTCCATCAGCTGGACCCTACCTAAAAAGGCACAATAGGGGCAGCAGAAGTCTTCACCAGTTTGCAAAAGCCTTAGAACAAGAGTTGGAGAAGTAAGTATAGTTGTCAAGTATCTCATGCCTCATTGACAGGTACGGGATCTCCTAGAATGACACAAGGTGATTAACCAGTTGTTAAACCCAGTAATCTTTTTATTTATACTTCAGCATCAGTTTTGGTGGCAGAAGGATTCCACTTTTCCAGTCAATACTAGGGCCTTTCTTGCATTTGTGACAAGCATGGGAAGCTCTTGTCATGTCTCTCTCCATATTCCTCAGGGTTTTTCACTCCAGGTCATTTACCCCAACTTGGGCCACCACCACGTTATATCCATATTTGTCTGATTTCAGAGTCCTCAGGGCCCTTGCAGTGCTGGCAGTCTTGGCCCTGAGAGACGGTTCACTTTCAACCTCCTTGTGTGTGTGCCTAACTATGGAGTAATCAACATCTAATACATTTTTATTTCTGTCTGAAAACTGGTTTAGTGTGCTGTCTCCTGGTGACTTCCAGTTGTGTTATCACTAATGAGTGTTGCAGTGCTTGGTATGTCCTAGGTCTTGCACATACCAGACCACTGTGGTTTGGGCAAGGATTTTCTAAATGCTTTAGCATATGATAATATGATAATATAATATGGGTATGTGCTAAGTGTTGTGTAGGCAAGTGATGCTTACAAGCTGAGTTTGTTTGTGAGAGTGTGCCTCAAACTTGGATGAGACCTTGCATCTCTCAGAAATGTGTAGTAAAGAGGTCATTTAAAGATCATTATACAATGACCCACCCCCATTAAATATTCAAAAACGTGCACGCTGATTGGCAGTGTGCACGTTGTAAATCTGAGTTATAGTAATGGAAAAAGGTCCGGTCGCCCAGACTTTTTCCATTACTATAACTCTTTTTTTTTTTACAGCAATGGAGAATGCTAGATCTCCGTTGCTTCACACTGTCTCGCTATGTTAAATGAGTTTAACATAGCGAGACAGCTTTAAAAAAGCAACAGAGATTCTACGTTGCTTTTTTTAAAGCTGTCTCACTATATTAAACTCATTTAACATAGCGAAACAGTTTTTAAAAAGCAATGGAGATCTTGCTTTCTCCGTTGCTTTTGCCCACAGCTCTGATGTACTGCGTAGGCATGCGCAGTACATCAGAACTGCTGCAGAATACCAGACAGCTGCAGAAGGGCAGCAAGGAGGCATTATACAATGCCATTATTTAAGAAAAGTAATTATTTTTTTTTCTTAAATAATGTCATTGTATAATAATAACCACTTCTGGGTGTGGGTAATGCTGGATTTACCCACGGTTGGCTTTGTTTGGCCACTCGGGCTTCGCCCTCATGACCAAACCACACCAACCGTGGGTAAATCCAGCATTACCCACACCCAGGCGTGAGTTATTGCTATATTATCTGTAAGTATCTGGCAATTCTTACATTGCCTGAATATATCAAGTGATATGCGACCATCAGCAGAGGGTAGGCTAGCTGGCTGATAAGAGGGTGTGAGGTGTGTTAATAAGGACTAATAGAATATAATACTACTTTTCTCCTGGGTTAGATTATTAGTTCAAAATAATTAATTACTTAATTAATAAACCTAAATTTAATTAGGTCTGAGCACTAAATTAAAAGTACTCAGTAAGCATTATATTGCTATGAAGGGCAAACGAGAAGATACTAGCATTTCAACTCATCGTTTAAGATATTGATTTGAGGTAAAATAATAAACATAAATACAATTAAGTTCAAACACTAAAATAAAATTTGCAGAAAATAATTTAGTTTGGACTGGCTGTGAAATCAGAATAGAATAGAATTTTAATGATATGACATTGCTTTACTTCTTTGATATGTATAGCTCTAACTAGAAGGTGGGATCAACTATGGTTCCAAAGAGAGAATTTGAAACTGAGACTACCTGCATCTGTCAAAAATAGCACTGCATATTGCTGCATAGTGCACTGCCCAGAACTGTTAAACTGAGAAGATAAAGTAAAACAACCAATGAAAAGGCAGCTAGAACTCTAGTCGACAATGTGCGCCTCTCAGAAGCAGCAGCAGATTCTTTTCTGCCACAGCACAAACACTATTACCCTCAGCAAGCTTACACCCTGACTAGAAAGCCAGCTGAAACTGCAATTAAATGTGAGTGTGCAAATGAAGTAGAAAATCATAGGGAGAACATTGTACTTCTCAACTGTCCAGATTTTTTACCTGATATGTTTAGTCTGTTACTATTAAAATTTGGTTTTCTGACAAATTATTGGCAAATCGCTGAGGCTGAAGTTAAAAATAATAACAAGACATTTGAGTTTCAGACTTCATACTATTCAGAAAATGTATGCCAATGTAAAACTTATTTTATTAACTTTCTACATTTGTAACAACAATCTTTAAACATTGTCCATATTATTGGTTCTTTGTCACCCCATTATTAATAGCTGAGTCCAGACTTCTTGCTGTAAGAGGCTGAGAGATATGGAGAACATTTTGTTTAACAAAATGAAGGTGTTGCCCAACACAGTAACAATGAAGAGCACTCAGTGAAACAAAACTGCTGATCTATGTATTTCAAATGCAGCCAGATAACTGTAAAATACGTAATACAAGCAATTTTAGTCTAACAGACTGAAACTGCAATTAAATGTAAAAAGTGGTAAAGTGTGGAAAGCCACAGGAAGAACACTATTTAATTAGAGCTCAGAGATGTAATATAATACAAAAAAGCCAGCAAACATATGGCTTTATACACACACACACAGTTTAGTCAAAGAAACTGTAAAAAAGTTGTAAAATCTTTAACATTTGGTAAAAATAAGCTACAAAATACAGAAAGCAATAACACATCAATAAACTAACTACAAGTACAATGTAAAATGAAAGGCTGTGGAATCTACATTCACCTTAGCTACCACCAAATCAGGCAAATGGGGCCTCAGTTCAATGCCTCATCCAAAGGATCCATTGAAGAAAGTATGAAACAGAGGGAAGAGTTATTTAAAAAAGGTGAAGGCATATTTAGCTATTAATATGAAAATAACAATAGTAGGTTGTTTAAACTGTAAGCTTAGAAAAAAACAAAAGTAACACAGAATGTGATAAAATGCAATGAAGTAATGAAGTGTGTTCATCTAATTTTGGGATAGAGAGAGAAAGTTTACTTGTGTAAGGACATCAAGACAGAAGATAAGTATATACTATTTCAGAAACATGAAACCATGATAAATATTAGCAGTAAATTGTTAGGTTTTATGGATCATTTATTATTATGGGTGACTTGTAAGGGTAAATAAGCAATAGTGAATATGTGTGTACTACACTAAGAACCACAAGGGCTTTTTTAAAACTAGCTATGCATCCCAAATCTCTGACAAATTCCAGTACCCTAGATAAGTGTAATCAGGGGCTTGGAAGTGAAACATTTACAAGCAGGGGCCTGTGAGCTGAACCTTTAACATGTTACTTTTGTCCATTAGAGACATAGGGTCCACACTAGGGATGAATTTCCTGGTCCCCATCCAATTGCCCAAGTTATACTTGATTGGGTTAGGGAGGAACTGTGGTTCAGATGGATGGGAAGCAAGTTCTAGAGAAAGGGTAATACCTGGGATACATACCTGTCTGTCCAGCAGGTCCTATTTATATCATAGGCAAGGTTTAAGTCTTTAGAATGGGTAATAATAATGCTGTTTGTTGTTTTGTGGATATGCAGGAAGTCCAGCAGGGTGAGGTCTGAGAATGCCTTGTATGCAAGGCATAAATCTCCCCTCAACAGCCTGTAGGAGACAATACAGGGATAAGGCTTTGAGGTGTTCTGCATAGGATACGTTACTTATGCCTTGTATTCTTTTAGTGAGCAACCTCTGTGGATAATCCAGGTGTTAGATGTACCTGGTTAGGTACATATCAAAAGTGTATAGTTGAATGAAAATGTGTAAAAAGATTTTTAAAAATTGTACTATTGACTGTAGCATTCGAAAGACATGCGTGCGTAAATGGGCGTGCCTTCATTGAAGGTTGGGCGTCGAGCTGGCACCTTGGCATTTCGTAAAAAATCTACTGCCAATCATTAGCGGACCGGATTTCCGCTGTGGCGACCCCTTACAGGGGAAAAAGCCGAAAGACAAACAACAATACTATTGACTGTGACGTATTGAATAAAGCAGTTTTATAATTATGGAGTTATCATATGGCAATGGGACAATTTTATTCAAGGACAAATTTATAAGTGAGTTATGAAGAAAAATATAGAAAAAAGTATATATGGAGATAGAAACAGAATTTTTTTGCAAAACAAAAGAAAATATCAAACATTAGTTGAAGAATTTGAGGAAATGATAGAAAAATAATATTCAGGAGATTTAAAGAAAGAGAAACCAATGAAGAAAATATGGAGAAAGTAAGACGGGTTATTTAAACATGCTTTTAAAAGAAAAGAATGAGGAGGAGTCTCCTTCCTTTTTAACAAAGAATGTGAAATAACATGATGTAATTTTAAAAGAATTAATTAAAGACAAATGAGAGGGTAGTGAAACAAGAAGAAATAATCAGACAGTGAAATATGTTATGAATTTATATAAAAGCAGAGCAGTGAGATGAAAATGAATGGGTTTTAAAAAGACTGAGTAAAGAGGCTAATGAAGTATTGGAAATATTGGTAAATGAACTGAAAATGGTGCTAAAAATGTGTACGTCTGGTTTATTGGCCATAGGTGTGAGTGTACATGTGAGTGTGTGGTGTGTAAGAATTATGACGGCAGGGCTAGCCACTTGGTAGTGTGAACCTTAACTCTAGATGATTGTCACTGTTGAAGTGACATTCCAACCCATGTGTAAAATGGGAAAAAGGACTTGTGAATGGATGGATGAAAGAGGATATATTAAACAGCAGAACAGAAGAATGACTGTATAAAAACAAATAATTTATAGGTGGCTGATTAGACTGAAATGGACAAATGTGATAAGGTACAACTAAATACTTAGATTTGTCAATAAGGTTTGAGAGAAAATTAAATTAAATATTGGTGGAGTGAATTTATGGATTTAGGAGGCAAAGTAAAGGAATGCTGGTAATAATAAAACCAGTAGCTTGACAGTATTTTATATAAGAAATGTAAGATTAGAATACTTGTATGTAATGTAGTAAAGGGACTTGGGAATGTAGTACATCATCAGTTACAGGATATTCTACAGGTGGCCTAGTTTTCTCCCATATTCCAAAGATGGATCTGCCACATTAAATTAACCACAAGTATGATTGCATACATGTGTGATAAGGAGAAAAAACCTGGCAACCTAATTCCATATTCTCTCTTTTACTTAAAAACTCTGTGGGTAATGGAGATATATGTCACTAGTAAAATAGTGTACACGTAATTCAATGCACTTTATGGAGATGGATTATAATAGGCAAAGTTTTGACTACTGGATAGTTAAGTAACAATGCTAAGGCAGGAAACAAGGTGCAAAACAAGGCTAGCCTATGATCAGTATATTTCTGCATTATTATTTTATTGTAAGTTATAATTTTCTTTTATTAATGGTATATGCAAATATAAAGTGTTGGCAGCAAAGAATAAAGTACAGATGGTGAAGCTGATAGAGGAGTAATGTTGTACAAGGGCGAATATAAAGGGAAGACCGGGGACGCTGACAGTATTGATCTTTCATTGAGAGAGACCGAGAAAACATTTTGGGTTATGCATTTGAACGAAGATAACATACTTATAGGTAACATAAAAGAGTAGAATATCCCATGGAAGACAACCTGAGAGAGCCAGGCATTGAACCCATACTGAAGAATAAGTCATACCCACTGAAAGATATATGAAATGAGTTATCCAATAATTTAATAATACCAAACATTTCAGAGCAAAAGGCAGTGAGCAAAGGGGATATCTTTAGAATGGCACCAAAAAGATCATTTCTTTTGTTCTAATAAATAGGGCTTCCTAGCTTGTATCCCTCATTCAGCTTTTCATCACATCTTAGGAAAAGGAATTAGAAAAATTAACCTTCAGGCAATGAGATGGAGAGAGTACAAGACTGGAGAGAGGATTCTATGGCTCTTCATTTCTGCTGTAAAAAGACAACCTCCATGAAAGATAAGAAAACCATGTCTGTCTTAAAACAGAGGTATCAAAATGATTTGATCCTTCTCTTTCATAGTATTCAAAAATATTTTCTACATAAGAGGGATTTGAAGGAACATGTACCTGAAACAATTGCTGCAGTACCACATAAAGGCATTCTGGGATCTTGGAAAAATGAAGAAAGTGGAGAATTCTTAGAAGAAGCAAACGGGTCTATGGTTATAAACTTCACAACTTACCTATTCAGTCACCACTTCTGAAACAGGCATATCCCACTGTACAGATTAAATACCAGGGTGCTGTAGTCTCCATACAGATGATGTGCCATGAGACAGATGTATTTTTTGCACCGTCAGGTGTCAAGTATTTACTTTCACTCTATAAAGTTGATGAGATTAAGTTCTTGCTTATATATGTACCTTAAGACCATGGTGTTGCCTACTAATATCTGAAAGACCCTCCAGGTATTAGCAATTTTTTTTTTGTCTAAAATTTAATATAGAATTATGTGTAGTCCAGTCTGAGTTGAAGACCACAGCATAACACTTTGACAAAATCCAGGTGTGCTCTTCACCTGGAATCTAATAAAGCTGTTGTGAGAATATGGAAAAGACTGGAAAGAATAAACAGCCTTCTGTAATTTCTTTGAATATTTTATTTGTTTATTGTTTGTTGACCAGGTTAACCACACTAGGCATGTTACCTCTTTTCAGGGAAGACCAGGTGTGGTATTTATACTTCTAGGGGAACTTTAGTAAAGGTCATCATGAAACTTCCCCAGTTCTTTTTATGTCACTTCTGGTGTGGAGACACTCAGATTAAGGAAGGAAGTGTTCTGTGATCTGCTTGATGTTGTTTTGTTGCCGATGGAAGAATTGTACGTTATTACGTTAGATGATGATTGTTTTCCTGTTAATGTCTTGTAATGTATACTTGAGGAAATAGAACTAGACGATAATATGATACTCTGCTGAGGAGACCCTGTTGAGAAATGCTCCTCATTAGAATTCATTTATTCTTCCTGCTGAATAGTTATTGACCCATTGCCTGCCGAGATGATGACTGCTCCATGTGAGAGCAACCTGCAGCATAAAATGTATGTTGGTGTTATGGCATCTGTGGTTTAGGTTGGTGTTGCTGATTGTTCTGCTCTTGCTGATACAGTGTCTAACAAGCTTGCTGGTAATAATTCTAAATCTGCTGTGTTATGGCATCCTGTTATTAGGATACCTTCTAAGGATGACAAACCTCTTGATAGATATTTTTGTGGGACTCTGTTTCAGTTCTATCAGGTTTAAATTTGGGTACAGTGCAAACATTTATTCATTTAGAAACTGAGACATATGCAGGCCTACCTCTTGAATCCTTTGATATCATCTATCATTTGTTGTCAGTTGTTAAACAATGACAGAATTATTTTCATCGAAAACCTTTATTTTCAATGTAGACATTCAAACTAAATATAAAATTAGAATACACTTGTGTTCTTTGGATTTTGAGGAAGAGGATATTCATTATTTTATTTTGTTTGCAATTTTGTTTGAATGGGGACAAAGACTGACAGTTAAAATAAAGGCTTCATCCTCTGGTTCGGCTCTCACTTCCCCACCACAGTCTGAACAACGTGTGCAATACTACTACTGCCCCAACTCTCTAACAAATCTCCATCCCCCTATATCCTTAGTTGTGAAAATGATCCTAAGATAGTTCAATTTCTCCAGGTGAGGTTAGCAGTCCCCCTTCACCCCTAGATAGCAAACCTCTTCTTTTTTTTTGTAAGAGAATCATGATCACAGATTTGGAAGATCTGATTTTCATACCATCATCTTTACATTCATGAGCAATTCACTCCAGTATGCATTAAACATGACCCTCACTTGAGGGCAACAGAGCAATGCTATCTACAAACAATAGAAGCAAACATCATATTGCCACACTAGATGATGTCCAGATCTTTGCTGTGCATTGGCACCAAGTCCATAAGACCTGCAAACAGAAGTGGAGACAATGCACACCTTTGTCAGGGTCCTGTTCCCATACTGAATGCATTCAGCTTAATGCTGGGAAAGCAGACACAGCTCGCATTGTTTACATACAAGGGTAAAACAGCACAGAGTGGTCCTAGGAGCCTACACTGTTGTAGTACTTCCCACAAGGCATTTCATGGAACACCATCATATGCAACCTCCATGTCTACTAAACACATGTAGACAGTACTGTTGAACCCCCTTGACCCTTAAAATATCTCTGCAAGGACAAAGACATGATCCACCATTAACACTCCCAAGATGGAATGTGCATTAATCCTCCTGAATCAGAGGCTTGACTATTGGATGCAGATGACTCCTTTCCATTACACTGGTATATGTTTTCCCAGTGATGATATGAAGTGTGATTCCTCTATAATTTAAATACTCCCTCTTGTTTCATGATTTTTTTGTAAACATTTTTTGACTGACAGTATGCATTATATGCACTGTCTTTAACTCTACTATCTAGCACAGAATGTAGTTTTGAAATAATTTTATCAACATCTGAAAATATTTACTGGTTTCTTTAAAAAAAATTCTCAAAAACGGAAACTTTCTCAGCATACATTTTACATATATTTGCCTTCTCAAACAACTGCATTATAAAAAGTGAAAGTTTAGTTCACTGGTTATCAGACTTAACCATCAGTCGGTATCATGAGTTTAGCTTGAAGCCAGTCAATGACAATGGCAGGTTCAATTCACAATGGTTTTCAATAAACTAAGTCTTAAAACTTCACTAAACACAAAACCTCCCTATATCTTCAACAATTAACCCATAAAAATAAGGATAAAAACAGCAGATTGCCTAAAGTGACAGAATTAGTAAGGACTTTAGAGCAATTGAATAAAAAAGTAGTGAAACATGTCACATTTAAAATGTTCTGCCTCACTCTTCCCAAAGAATTTACCTGCAAAATTCTGACATTATACCTCTCAATGAATATAAATTAATGCCCCACTTTTAATCTTTCTTCTCCTGTCACCAACCTATTGCACAAGCATAACATCTATACCTCCTATCTGTATATATACTTATATATCTATATGTATGCATATGTATATATCTATATCTATATATCTATATATATATAAACAAATGAGCAAAAGATAAGTGGTAATAGCAAACAGTGCCTCCAACCAAGAGTAAAATTGTAAAAATAGAAAAAGGAGGCACCAGACTATGGCTGTAAAAACTATAAAATACTTTTAATAAAAATTCAGATACCAGGTGAGTGCTTTCGTGGACCAAGCCACTTCATCAGACAATGCAATAAAAAACTCTTCAAAATATATACCTGTCAATTCAATTAATTATGCTAATGCATTACCCTTCCCTCTCAGCTTAAAGTCATATTGCATTCAGCATACGCTCTTATTCAAATATAAAGTGCAAAACAAATTCATCATTTCAAAGCAATAATATGCAGAAATAAACCTTCTACATAAAATTCTTGCAATAATATAGTAATATAAAACTAAATATATATGTGTAAAAATAAAAATAGACAAACATCTTATAGTGACATGGCATAAAAAAACTGCCATCCCTACTTTTGTAGGTCCCTAGCTAGTAGAATAGGTTTAATATTAATATATACACACACATACATATACATATACACATATATATATATATATATATATATATATATATATATATATATATATATATATGTGTGTGTGTGTGTGTAGGGGTGTATAGTCCAAACTCTGCGATAGCTGCTGCACTGGTAGTGTTAAATTTCCAACTGTTTGCTGCAACACAGTGATTTCTGACCTCAAAGTGCTTTCCCCTGAGTCAGAGAATAACAGCTAGGATAGACCATCGTTTACAGCTGCCATATCAAACCAAAAACACACAAAAAAATGTTCCAAAATAACAAACTAAGAAATACTTGCTGCTGGAAGCCAAACAGTCTAAAACCAAGCTGTAGAAACGTCAGGAGTTTCTCAAAAAGTGCAATACAATCCAGTAAAAGTGTAAAACAGGTATAATCCAAGAAGTGCAGTACAATCATGTAAGCGTATAAGCGCTTTCATTTTAAACTCTTTAAAACTTCATCAGATACAAGTTGTATTTATAGAAGAGGCAGTAACATAAAAAACATGGTTGAAGCAAAAAGGAAAGTGGCAAATGCTTTAACTAATAGGATGTCAAAATGTGGGAGATGCAGTTACTGCAAATACATACAGGAGGGCAGACAAATCAACCTAAAGGGAAGAAAATTAAAAATAAAGGAAAAATACAGCTATGACACCACAGACATAATTTACATCGCAAGATGTCAGGGATGTGGGAAAAACGGAGCAAAAGCTCCATAATCATATTTATGAACATTTATACAAAATTAAAAAAGAAAGAACCACCAATGCACTGTTTAGGCAAGTGAACACTCTGACCACACTTTTAAATTTAGCATATTATAAAGAGTGGAGAAAGAAAAGTGGGGGGGGGGGGTCCTTGGACTAATACTGGAGCAACATGAATTAAAATGGCAACTGCAACTAGAGGCATACAGACAACCAGGACTAAATGACCATGTCAGTATTGCTCCCATCCTGAAACTAAAAGCATGGGAGAGATAAATTGCTAAAAAATAACACTTTGCTGCTATTTTATTTTTATTATTATTAATGGTATATTTATAAAGATTACTGTGCATAACAACTACATGCACTAATTTTAATAGCACAACAATTAAAACAGCATGTATATTAGGGCATGAATTTAATGACAATATATACTTTGGAGGGATGTGTATAATAGGGGAATGTTGCTTTAAAATTTCAAAAGGATCACATGACCAGTGAAGTTTATTTAAATGGCTCTAGAACTGTTACAACTTGTATCTGATGAAGTTTTAAAGGGTTTAAAACGAAAGCGCTTTTACACTTACTGGATTGTACTTGTTGGATTAAACCTGTGTTTTACACTTTTACTGGATTGTATTGCACTTTTTGAGCAACTCCTGATGTTTCTACAGCTTGGTTTTGGACTGTTTGGCTTCCAGCAGCAAGTATTCCTTAGTTTGTGATTTTGGAACATTTATATATATATATATATATATATATATATTCACTGAATTTCAATTCACCGTCAAAAAATCGCTGAAAGCTCAAATCTCTGAAAACTCATTTCACTAAATCACACTTCACTGAATGTAAGTTCTGTTGAGCAAATAAAATGTATATGACATCTCCCCACTGTAGTGTGATCCTGGAGTTAGTATATATAGTTAGGGGAGGTGTGGGTGGCACAGCCCCCCACATTTGGTGGTGTGGGTGGCATAGCCCCCCCACCTACTTAGCTTTTATATTTATGAATCTCATTTCATTAAAAGCTAACAATATAAAATCAAATGTACATGGGGGGCTATGCCCCCACACCCCCCAATGTGTGTGTGGGGGGGTTGTGCCACCCCCAACTATATGTACTAACTCCAGGATTGCACTACAGTGAGGAAAAGGGCATATACGTTTTTTCTGCCCAACAGTATTTACATTCAGTGAAATGAGTTTTCAGTGATTTGAGCTTTCAGCAATTTGGTATGTTTTGAAATTCAGTGAAATGAGTTTTCAGTGAATCAAGGTAGACCTACATATATATATATATATATATATATATATATATATATATATATATATGTGTGTGTATACTTATATAAATATATATCTATATCTATCTATAATATATATATTTATATATATATATATCTGTCATCATCATTATCATCATCAGCCCCCCTTTTTCACATTTTTCTACATGGGGTCAGGGTATTGTGATAACTGCCACCAACTCTTTAGATTCAGTGCCACACTCCTGCCTGACTGTCGCAGATCTTTTTTCACACAATCCATCCTCCTCTTTGCTGGACGTCCTCACTTCCTCTTACCTTCCTCCTGTCTGTCCCAAATCTTCCTCACCAGATTGTCTTCTGCTTTTCTATATGTGTCCAGACCTCCGTAATCTGTTCTCTTTGATCTTTTCTGCAATTGGAGCTACTTTGGCTTCTGCTCTTATGTCCTCATTTCTTCATCTGTCCCACAGTGTGCATCCTACCACCTTTCTCAGGCACTTCATTTCCATCACCTCTAGCTTCTTCAACTGTTCTGCCTTTACTGCCCAGGTCTCTGTACCATACAGTAATACTAGTTGCACTACTGTCTTGTACACCTTACTTGTCAGCCTCTTTGGCATTCTTCTGTCATAGACTACACCTGATGCTCTATGCCAGTTGGCTGCAGCCCCTCTGATTCTAGCTTTGACCTCTTCATTCAGACTACCATTCTCCTCAACCACCACTCCCAGATACTTGAAGCTGTTTACCTGTTCCACTATTTTCCCTTCTATCTCTATTCTCAGCTTCTTCTGATTTCCCCAATTTGCTGCCATTACCACCTTCTTATCTATGCTTAGTTTCATCCCATGTGCCTGCAGATTTGCATTCCATTCTCCTATCTTTTGCTGAAGCTCTAGCTCAGAGTCTGCCTGCACTGCCACATTGTCTGCATACAGCAGCTTTGTTGATCTGTCCCCTCCAACCTGTTTGCTAATATAGTCCATCTCCAGTATGAAAAGCAGTGGGCTCAGAGCTGAACCCTGATGTACACCCACACCCACTGGGAACTCCTCTGAGAGGCCGAACACTGTCCGTACTTGAGTCATTAGGTCCTTGTACATAGCCTGCACTAATTCTACCAGTGTTTCTGGGACTTCAAGCCACTGCAGTACTGCCTAGATCAGCTTTCTTGGGACCTTGTCATATGCTTTCTCCAAGTCTAGGAATGCCCAGTTGGACTCTCTCCTCATCTCTAGCTTCTTCTCAAGTATCTGTCTCCATGCAAACATTGGGTCAGTTGTGCTGCATCCTGATCTGAATCCAAGCTGCTCATCTCCCATCTTACATTTTACTACTCTGTGTATTCGTTTATCAGTCACCCTCTCCAGAATTTTCATGCAATGTGATAGGAGTTTGATGCCTCTGTACTGCTCACAGTTGCGGATGTCCCCTTTGTTCTTGTACACTGGGATGAGTATGCTTATTCTCCAGTCATCTGGGATACACCTTTCTCTCCACACTGCTATTAGTACCATCAGGAGCCATTTTTCCCCTATCTCACCCAGCATCTTTATCATATCTGCTGTGAGTCTGCTGCTTTCCCTGCCTTCATCTTCCTTAGTGCTGTTCTTGCATCTTCTAGGCTGTGCTCCTCTTCTTCTCTCATTGTAGGCTGTTTCTGGGGCAGTACAGCTTCTGTGGGGTTTACTTCATTCAGAAGCTGCTGGAAATACTCCTTCCATCTGCCTTTGATGTCCTCTGGGCTGGTGAGCAGGTTGTTGCTGGCATCCCTTATGAAGGGTATCTGACTATCTTCTTTATCTTTCTGCAATTGCCTTGCAACCTGATATAGTTTTGTTGTGCCCCTTACTGAGTCACTTTCCAGAAGTTGGCACACTGCCTTCGATGCCCTATTCTTTGCTATTGGAACTTCTTTCTTAGCTTCTTTGTTAGCCAACCAGTAGTCCTTCCTAGCCTGGTCAGTCTTTTCTGTCTCCCACTTCTTCCTGCACTCCTTTTTTCTTTTGATGACTTCCTGGCATTCCACCACCAGCTTTCCTTATGTACCTTATTTCCATACCTGGCTCAGCCACATATCATTTAGTCCTAACACATGCTGTTTTTAGGCACTGCCATTCTTTTTCGACTCCACCTATTTCCTCCTCTTCTTGGGGTGCTAGAGCCCTGAGTAATTCCTTGAACTGTTGTACTTTCTCTCCAGTCAACTTCCATGTCTTCAGCCTGGTCTCTGTTGACCTTAGAGCCTTCTCTGACCAATGCTTGCAGCTGATTGTGGCAACTAGTGCTTTATGCTGTGGGCTGACTATTTCACTGGGGATGACTTTGCAATGATGGATTCTGCTCCAGTGCTTTTTCTTTACTATGAGGAAGCCTACCTGAGTTGCATGTTGACTAGTCTTGTATGTGATCTTGTGACTGTCTCTCTTTCTCAACTGTGTGTTGGCTACTATCAAGCCATTTGTCAGACAGAAGTCTAGAATGGCTTCTCCTTCTTTATTCCTGTTGCCCCACCCATGTGGACCCAGGCAGTCCCCATATCCTGTTCTGTCTGTCCTGATAGGTGCATTCAAGTCACCCATTATCAACACCAGTTCATGTTGTCCTGCTTTATCTAGTAGATCCTGCAACTGCTGTCTGAATGCACTCTTTTCCTCACTATCACAACCCTGCTGTGGGTCATAGGCTGAGATTATGAATAATGCCCTATCATTACACTGAAGTCTGACTGCCATGAGTCTCATTAATTCTGATGATATCCCTTACTGCCTTCTGAAGCCTCTCTCTCACCACAATTCCTACACCATTTCTAGCCTGCTCTCCACCTGAGTAGTAGACTCTGGATCCCAAGCGAAGTGGTTTTGCTGCACTGCCCTTCCATCTCGTCTCCTGGATACATAGGACGTCCAGCCTCCCCCATATCATGTCATCCACTTCCAAGCTGTGCCCTGTCAGTGAACCCACATTAAGCATAGTAATTCTCAATTCATGTTCATAGGTTGGTACTAGGCTATCAGCCCTAGGGCCTATTCAAGCCTAGCCGTAACAATTCCCTGGCTATTTCTTCCCACAGTATTTACTTCCCTGGACCCCTGTCTAGCAGAGCAACTGACGTGATACCCGGGGTGAATTTCCTATCTCCCATCCAATCATCAAGGTTCATTTTGAAGAGGGCCAGAGGTGCTCTGCTTGACATGTATGGGCAGTCTATTCCAGAGTCTGGGGAGCCTCTGGGTCAGGAACTTATCCCTTCAGCATGTTTTGTTCATTGTGATGACAAGGTCTAGATCCCTGGAGAGTGTGTCTCTGAGGGATTGGGATTTCTTTAAGTGTAGCATGTCCAACAGCTCTGGGTTTGACAAGGCCTTGTATGTTAAGCAGAGATCGCCTCTTAGTAGACGATATGTGACAGAGTATAGGTGAAGTTTTTTTAGATGGTCAGCATAAGGCATCTGCTTTAGGCCTGTGATTCTTTTAGTGAGAAGTAGACGACATGCGACAGAGTATAGGTGGAGTTTTTTTTAGATGGTCAGCATAGGGCATCTACTTTAGGCCTATGATTCTTTTAGTGAGGTATTTCTGTGGCCTTTCCAGTTGTTGCAGATGTCTTGAGAGGTACATACCAAATGGGGTGTTTTATTCTATAATGGCTGTAATGAAGGATGAGTACAGTGGAACAATGACCTCCTTTTTTCTGGATGAAAAGCCCTTAGTGATGAGGTGTGCCATATAGAAGGATTTCCTAACTGTTGTGGTGATGTGGTTATCGAAGGTGAGACCACTGTCCACCTGTGTCCCCAAGTCTCATCACACTTTCAGTGTTTAGTGTACTGCCACCTGCTTGGTAATTCACGGGTACATGTTTTTTTCCCAAAGGGGATAACTATACATTTCTTGGCATTGAGCTTGAGCCCATGGCTCTGGCACCAAGCATCTGTTTCTGTAAGGCCCATTTGTAGAATATCCACATCATTTGGGGATTCAGTAATGGCTCCCAGTTTGCAGTCATCTGTGAACTTTGTTAGCCAGAGTCCCTTAGTGTTTGGCAGGTTGGTTGGTTTTATGTCCAGCTTTTGCTCAACAGAGCTATCCCAGGTTACCCAGGCTGGGCAACTAGACAATGGCCAGCCAGTAGCTTATTGACCCAGGGCTGCTGGGCATTATGGTGGGCACACAATGGCCAATAGGGGCACATATACCCCTCTCACCATTAGCACGGGTCCCTGGCATGGGTCAGAATATTCCAGGTCCTCAACCCACCTATCACCAGTAACTACCCAAGCCCATTTTTGGTGACACTGGTCAACATGACTGAATGACCTAAAACCATATTTTACACTGAGTGGCTAGCCCTGCCATGGTGTTCAGTCTGTGATCCGTATTCTCCTATCTTGAGAATACTGCACACCACTGTAGATGCCCAAAGAGGTTGGTCTGTACAATTCTTCCCCCTATAGGGCACCATGTAGAGTCTGTGCTGATGCCCACAGCTCCGTTCATTGGTGAATTTGAGATGGAAACACTCAGCATGTTTTTCAACATGGGAGAAACCCAGTGGAGACACAGGGAGAACATGCAAACTCCAAACAGGCATTGGTCAGAGGTAAGGATCGAACCTTGTACCTTGTGCATGGGAGGCGAAGACCTTAACCACTAAGCCATCTGGTCTCTTTGCTTCTAAAGCCTGATATAACTATATATTTTTTGCTCTAGCTGTTTTGGCAATATTTAACAAACCTGTGCTGCTCTTAGATTGTAGTTTTTAGCAGTATTCTGCAATAGTTCTTTTTTGTGAACATATCTCAGGATTAAGTTACAAGGTTTCTTTACTTGTCTTTACTTCTGTTGTGATTAATTCTCCATTTTTTCTCCCACCTGCCGCCCAGTTGTTATTGTGTTCTTAAAACTTAGTGGCTTTTGAGTTGCCTGCCTCTACTATAAATGTGATAGTAGACATTCCTCCTAGTCCCATCATATCAGCTCATTCTATTGTGTACAGTGAGATCATTTGGGAAGGCCCACCCCCTTAGTTTCTTAACCTTGAATTATCTTCTGTTTCCTTCCTTCCTACTTAACTTAAAAAAAACTTTATTCAGCTGCTTTTACTGTTTTTGTGTCTCTTACCACTTTATTACTTTATTTTGGTTATACTGCTTGTTCTTAAAGTGTTCAATTGCATTTATTCTGCTGCATTTATTACTGCGTGTTAGTAGCCTGATTAAAATGTAGTTGTTTCTGTAAATGTCTTAGTTTTGGTTAAAGAACTTGGGCTTCATGCCGGTTATTTTTGTGGTCTGCACTCTTGGGGGAGGACAGGTTAGCCTCTGCCTTTCTGAAATGGGAATTGCTGGGTAACGGCCTGTTGTTCTAAGTGTCTTTGTTGTGGGTTAAGCACTTGGGTTCCAAACCAGTTATTTTATATTAGGAAGTGGTCTAGGATCTTATGGAAGGAGAGTATAGCCTATACCTTTCTATGCTGGAAATTGCTGGTGAATTGCTACATTATTTAAACTGCTTTCTGCTGTTGTGACTGTGATTTTATGCACTTTGAATTTCTAGTACTTCTGCATTTTATAGCATAAATTGCTGCATAATTTAAACTGCTTTCTGCTGTTGTGACTGTGATTTTATGCACTTTGAATTTCAAGTACTTATGCATTTTATAGCATAGGCTAGAGTCAGACTCACTGAATCTAGACTGGTATCACTTGAGCACTAAAACCAGCTCTTCACTGAGATACTGAAATATCTGAGGCAGCTGTTGCTTCCAGGTAACTATAAGCACCTGTTTTTGCTCTAATATTCTACTTTTAATTTGTATTTGCATTCCACTGTCTGAATTATTTTTGTCACATTTTACTGTACGCTGTACTAGTTCAGCTGTAGCACTGCCCAGTTCCAAGTTTACTCTTTCTGGGTCTGGTTTGTAACTGCAATTTCTGTTTTACAACATTACCTAGCAAACCGCTCTCGTATAACTAGCAACATTCTAAATAATTGTCAGTTTCAAACAGAAAGTAAAAATGTGAAAATTACTTCAATTACTGTTTTTCCTTCGTTCTTGCAGGGGAGCTTGTGCACACCCAATGTGTGAGACTTTGCCCCCACCCCCCATACATTACATATACCATCTCCAAGATTGAAATATTTTAAAGCAAAGGGAAAATTATAATGCATAATGCGCATGAACAGATGATATGTTGTAATATACATGTGCGTTAGAACAAGTTAGAGAAGTACGGTATTTTCTGTATATGTTTAATGTTGAAATGACGTGTTAATGTTAATTAAAGGACACACAGGTGTAAAATCTCTGTAGTGTATTGTCTGATATTATGAACTTCAGCAATGTGCAGATCGATAACTTGAACTTTCAGGATTGTAAGAATTCAGTGTTTTCATCTCGATCACATGAATTTTGATATAGTGAGAATTCGTGATTGCAAAGTGAAACCCTATATGTGTGTGTGTGTGTGTGTGTGTATAAATATATGTATATATATATATATATATATATATATGTGTGTGTGTGTGTGTGTGTGTGTGTGGTTTACCATTGAAGGTGGGTTTGGCGAACATGGAAATGATGAATGGCAGTTGGCCGATTTCCGTGTAGTCGAATATTATGAGAGCGAGAGTAAATATCAGTGAATACAACTGTACATTCACTGATATGTACTCGATGTTATGCGCAGACATCATGGTACAGTGCGGATTTTGAAATATATCCCTTTCATCACTGTAGTGTGATCTTGGAGTTGGAATATATAGTTTGCAGGGGGTGTGGGGGGCACAGATCCCCAAAGGGAGGTGCAGGGAGCTTGGCCCCTGCTAAAACTTGAATGCCAGTGTAGGAGTTTAACTTACATTTGCACCTACACCAGCATCACCCTTGATATTCAACATAAATGTTAAATCTGCTGAATTAATTCAACAGATTCAACATTTATGCCTAATTAATATGCAGGCATTTGCAGTTTTTGTTCGATGTTTCGTATGCTTTTTTTTTTTTTTAACTTCATCTTTTTATAGTAAATTTATGCATATATATCTGTGTGTGTGTATGTATGTATCTTTTTTTATTCTTAAAATCCATTGATAAGCTACAAAATGTGCACATATCAGGGAAATTCCTTTTTACTCCTTGCATATGAGTAAGCTTTGATTCTTACCTTGTGGAGCATCACTCTCTCCTCATCTGAATGACTAGACCTACATGGCTTTTGTGACTGGATTGCTCTTTAAATATGCACATAATTTAAAACTTAAATTGACTGTCCACTTAAAACATGATGTGACTTCAAAATAATGAAGGTACAAGAAAGCAGTTTAATTCATATTTATTAAAAATACATTAGTACTACACTTACATTGTTTAGTAAAAAGTTTGACCATTCAGAAGGTTGTATCTCTGGATGTGAAGATAAACTACTTATTGCTGAACAGATCTTATTGCAACTATCCAAAGACCTTCCCATGTTTAAAGAAAAGCTTCTCAACCTACACAGCAGATGGAACAATATTGTGTTCTGTGGAGTCCCTTAAGGCTCAGAAGATCCAAAAATCATTAACAATATCAGAGATATTTTTATAATGTTAATAGAAAACCAGAATGTAATGGAAAAAGTCATCACTGATGGGGCTCATCAAGCATTCAGAAAAGCAATACAATTAAATATCTCAAGACAAATTTATATTAAATTGTTAAATTATTAAGATGTGACATTAATATTGAAGATAATGAGATAAAAATTTTTATTGGAAAAGTAACACAATAATTTCACATTTGTCTCTTTCATATATAACTGACAAAAGGTAGCTCTGTTTCCTGCATACTTAATACAGAAAATCTAATCCCCAATTATAATGCCAGCAAAATTGATATTTATATCGAAAGGCTGCATATATGAAATTAAGTCCTATGATAAAGCAAAATCAGTTCCTGGTAAATTGTTCAAATTTAAAACAATTAATATTAGTTAAATCAACAAATATTAAAGTTACCGATTACAAGAATGTTTTAATCTTATGTGTCATTCAATTTAATCTTTCTGGGCTTTCCAGAATTTGGTTGTGGGGTATCACCATTTTGTCATTTAGTTGCTTGGTAACACCATAGCCTGTTGACCTTTATCTTTAAACAATTTGTTTACACAGCTTCCTGCCTTAATGCATTTCACTTCCTATACTATGTAGGATAAGCCACGGTGGTGCAGCGCTAGTGTTGTCGCCTCACAGCAAGAGGTTCTCCTGCATGTCCTCCCCTTGAGTGGCGTTCAAAAGACATGCATGAATGGGCATGCCTTCACTGAAGGTTGGGTGTCGAGCTGGCACCTCGGCATCATAAAAATCTACTGCCAATCATTAGTGGACTGGAGTTCCACTGTGGTGAGCCCTAACCAGGAAAAGCCGAAAGAAGAACAACTTCCTATACTATATAGGAATAATCACTAAATGACTTGGTCTGTAATAACTTTCTCTGTGTTATGGCCCAACAGCTCTATGACAGATGTAAAAGCCATGTATTATAAGCTCAAGATGGAGTTTCTTATGTCATTGGAAATTAATTCTTTTAACTGGTACTTTAAACATGTAATTAGTTCAAGGGTTAATTTAGAAATAAGTCTGAAACTCATAGACAGTACATACTGTATATTTTAATTTTCAATATTTAGCTCCTCTGGATATAGTAGCCTAGGGTCTGGGTTGAGAGTAGTTTTACCTAACTTATGCCAAATTATTATTATTCTATTTAAGTATATTTTAATACAGTCAATTTTTATAACAAATTATTGGTGAGTAAAATAGCTTCACTTTAAAATCATGTGTTTTAGTTGCACTGTTTAATTGGTTGGAACAGATAATTTGATTATAGATTGCTGGAACCTCCGAGGACTGGGAACCTAACAAAAGGAAACATTTTTACATCTTTTTTTTTATAAATCTGCTTCAAATTTTATATTTAAGCATGAAGTACATATGAATCATGGCCAGTTGTAGAATATTAAAAATAATTGGATTAATTATTTTGCATTTTGCAGGAACCAGTACAAGAATAAATTAATTGTAATATTAATTAAAAGTCTTTTGAAGTCACAGTTTTGGACAAACATTATGAGGTAAGTGGCAAGTGATGTTATATTAGAGTCAAATTAGTTTTTTGGCATAAATCTCTAATACTGTTAAATTTGTATACACCATGTAATAATTAAACTTTGCCACTCAGTTTTAATCTAAATTTAAAGATCATTATCTCATATTAGGAAGAAACTAAAATAAAGTAGTGAATACTGACTAAGACAGATCAAGCTCTTCAATCTGCAAGAATTTAATTGTTTCTGAAGCTATTTTAGAAGTCCAGACTGAATATGAAATTTCAGATATGATACGTTTTGCCCCTAGTATAAAAAATACATTTATTTATTATTCATCTTGATACAGAGCTTGGTCAAAATTTGACTACTTTATAATTTCCAGTGGATTATTGCAAAATCTTATAAACTTTATTATAGCTCCATATGCTTTATTAGACCACTCCAAAATCCAATTAATTATTAAATTAAATTCCCTTACACATAAAAATTACTCATCAGATACTTGGGCATGTAATGCTTTGCAGCTCCAAAAATGTTTTTCAGGAAATAAACTTGTACCTTTTCAGAATTTATTACTACCCTATCCCTAAATAATATTAGATTGGATATTCATTGGATGGATTTAAACCCCTAGTTAAGAAGTGTATTAATTAACAAAACATCTTGTTATAAAAAAATAAAAACAGTGAAAATGAAATTAAATAAACCGTAGATAATCTTGAATGCCAACTTATTCACACCCATGATCCAAAGATCAAAAATGAAAAAAATATTAACAACAAACTTAAACTGCTATATTTAACTCATTTATCATGATATGAATGAAGAACATTAGCACATTACTCAGAGTGAGTACAAACACCCACTACACTTTTAGCTAAACTGATTATGAATCAAACATCTCTACCTCATATTTACCATATTAAAGTTGATGACACCATCTATAAAACTATTCCTGATATTAGTTTTTGAAACTTTATTTTTAGTATATGTGAAAGTGAGTTACCTACTTTTACTGAAGAAGAACAATGGACTTATTTTAGCAATTTAAAAAGGTTTCAGATTCAATAAGAACACAGAGATTGCCTATCAAATTCCTTTTGATAATCTGAAATAAAAACTGAAATTAACACTTGGAGAAACAATAAAGCACATAAATCTAATGGTTTTGCTTAAGAATTTTTTAACTGTTTTGAAAACCAACTGTCTAAACTTCTATTATTTTTATTCAACTATATTAAGTACAAAGGAATCTCTGACCTTTATATGAATAGAGTAAAACAATTTTAATACCTGAAAAGCAAATTGATATATCTGAGGTTTCTGGATATCATCATATAGTGCTTATTAATGTAGTGATTAAACCTAAGGCTATGATTTTTGCTACTAGAATGAAAGAAATACTGCCATCTATATTTCCCCCCTTTTATTCAGGATTTATAAGTAACAGGGATATTTTTGACCACACTATATCCTTTGTGTTGTGATTTTTATTTAGTGATTGCAAAGTTGCAAACATAAATTCTATTATTCTCATGGCTGTTGCAAATAAAAGCTTTAACAAAATCAATCTAAAATTTCTCTTTGCAGTATTAGTTAAGTTTGGGTTTCCTGACAATTTCATTAAATGCATTTACACACACACACACACACATATATATATATATATATATATATATATATATATATATATATATATATATATATATATATATATATATAATATTTAAATATCATTCTAACCCTCCTACTCAAATCCCAATAATTAAACCACTTTCTGTCCAATCTAGATCTGAAATGGAGTTTGTCAAGTTTGCCCTCTATCTCCATATCTTTTTAATTTGATTAAAGAAGTCCTCTTTCTGTCATTATCTCAAAAAAAATCCTGTACTGGACTTCTAAGATGGCTGCTCACTGGTCAACAGATTAATTTCAGCTCTCTCAGTGTAAAAACAGAAACTGAGAAAAAAAAGCCTGGTGAATTTGTCAGTTTGAGTAAAAAATCTATTACTGGCTAGTAATCACACTACCTGGGCACCAGCAAGGAAGGATTGTGGAAAACCTGTACAAAATTCAAACAGAAAACATGAAGAAAAACACTGATTGGGAAGAATACTGCAGCTTTTCAGCAAATATCAGTTCATGCTTCAGTTCTGGTATAAAAAGATGTATTCTAATATTTTAGAGGAGAAATGAATCAAATGTACTCAGAACTTATTAAAACATTGAATGAATATATCAACTCAAATAGTAACAGGCTAGGAAAATAGAAGAAGGTTTAACTAGCTGTTTAGATGAATTAATACAGCTGCAAAAACAGAAGGTGACATGAAAAGCATGGTTGAGTATGATGCTTTTCAAGAAAATCTGTTTCAAAAGATAGAGTTAGAACAGAAAACAAGCAACGAAAACCTGAGATTTTGTGCTGTACCAAAGAAAGTGGAGAAACTGGCAGGAACAGACCATGTTAATTTTTATAAAGCACTAATATGTTACTGGACTGGTGTTCAACATTCAGATATGTTAACTGAAAGGGAAAATTGGGTGTATGCTCTAAACATGGCCATAAGAAAGCAGCCAAAACCTATATTAGTGAATATACAATTATACCAGCAGAAAGAGTTGATCCTGACAAAACTGCTGTGGCAGAAAGGAAAAGTTTGAGACTGCAGAATGTTTATGGAAAATTATTTAATGTTCACCAGAAGTGAAGAAAATTTATCCCAGCAATCAGGGAATGTTAATAGACGCATGTGAGATTCAAAGCACTGTACCCAGCTGTCTTCATAGTATATTTTCCTGGAGGATCAAACCATTTGTGGATATAGAACATGCTAAGGAGGAAATAAAAGAAGTTTGTCTGACCAAAAGTGAGCCAGCAAGAAAAATTTGACTCTGCTTCATATTATTCTGGTAAAGTTCATAGAGAGACATTGCCAGTGAAACCTTTTCTCCTGTTCTAAAGGAAAATGCTTGAGAGACAGAAAAAGCAAAGTAGTTGAGGAGTACCTTGCACTTGAACAAAAAGATGATCAGGAAAGGAACAACCACATGGAAATCAGAGAATAGATTGGACATTATAAAGCATTAGTCACATTTATTAAATATTGCTTTGCAATAAAAAAGTTGCTAAGAATGACAGGGATTTTGCTGAGTTTGTTACTCTTGTGTGTGAACTGTAAAGCATATACTCCACTTCATTGCATTAATGTTTGGAAGGACACTACAGGGAAAAATAACTGTATATAAAATATTTTTTTCTTAGTATTTGTATAATGCATTTCATGATTGTAAACTGCATGTTATACTGTAATGCAGTTTTGTATAGAATGTAGTCAGGGGGTATTCTAAATATTTGTGGGAAGTTTTTTGAGGGACATGTCTAAGATATTAAACAATTCATTTTTCTTAGTTGAAAGAAATGCAGGGTTTACTGTACAAGATAAGAAAAGCTGGACAGAAGCACGTTTAAGTTAATATAATGGTGTGATATTTGGCTACTGGTGTGGAGTGGAATGTAAAAGTGTACTGAATATATTATATATAGAATTAAGATGAACATTTCCTTTGTTTTTTACAACCATTTATGTCTAGATTAATGGCCTTGGCTTAAGCTATGAAAACATGTTTTGTAAACAAATAGGCTTGCAAAATATACAACAAAAGTATGAAAGCCATGAAGAATGCTAAGTTTCCTGCAAATGCAAATATATTAGCTTGTTGTGTTTTCCATTAACAAATGCTTTTAGTAGGGGAGTTGTATATATTCTGTTCTGAATTAAATTTACAAAGATTACTTCATGCATTTGTATTTCATTCCTGACTACTTTAACATAGATTTGAGCTTTCTGCAGGTGTGATCAATTAATATTGAGGGTTCTGAACATTCTTTTCTGAGAGAAATGAAAAATTTAAAGGTGCAATGGCAAATAATTCAGTGAGAAATAAAGTTTAAAATTATGGGAAGTGAAAAAGAGATAACAGCCTCATCAGCAGCTTTAATACTTTAATGCATTTAATAGAACAGTGCACAATTTAGTTTTATTTAAAAATAGCCAAAGCACTTTTACTTAGGGCTAAAGGTTAATGTAGAACTAAGAAAAGAACAGACAGCAATCGGGCTATAACATACACAGTAGCATGGGTAACCTTAATTTTTAGGTTTGTCAATGCATGTGGGTACAGCTGTCTGGAAGGTTCAATTTCAATTTTTGAAAATGTATATAGCTTTATGTGCTTGTAAGATAATAGGGAAGGAGTATTCTTAAAGTGGATTTAGGTTTTTTTGTTTGAGGGTTCTTATTAAAACAAAAAGTCATGAAAATGTGACATAGGTTCAAATGGATCTGAGAAGAACTAACTGTATAAAAGATAAGCCTGCTAAGAAGTGTGTACATGTAAGACAAAAGTTGGAAATACACATTCAACAAAAATGATATATATAATAAGTGGAAACAATATATTTTTGAACATAATGGCTACATTATCCATATTATTTTGAATGTAAATTGGCTTACAGGTATAGACAAAAAGGAAACAGTATTGAATTATATCAGGAAATGCAGAGTGCAAATAACAGTGCTATGAAAGACACATTTGGAAAGAATGGAGCTTGTGAATTTGACAAAGAAATGACTTCAGGATGGATACTCAGCAGAATATCCTGGACAGAGGAAAAGGGGAGTAATAATATTGCTTGCTAGAGGGGCTCAATAGTGACAGAAGAGGAAACAAGAACACTAATAGTAGGTTGGTGGTTGTAACAGGCTGTTGGCAAAGGTTGATGATCATGCTACCATATAGGTATATTCCACCAGAAATTGCTATTATGGAGCTTAAGAAATTTTAGGAAAAAACATCAGCTTTCAGAAGAGAATAGTACTTATAGCTGGGGACTGAATTTGATTTGCAATAATGAAGATATATTGGGGGAATCTAGAAGGAAAATATAGTAAAAGATGATAGATTTGGAAGCTGCCAGTGTCCTTCTGTGTGTGTGTGTGTGTGTGTGTTCACCATGTAAGTGTTATTTATCCTGTTCTTTAATGTTTAGAAACTTAGTTTAGAATTTATCCTGTTCTTACATGTTTAGTTAAAGTACTTTTTACTGTGTTCAACCTGAATTAGCTTGCTATTGTGTAGGAAAGATATATACATTTTACATATTATGATGGAAGGATATTAGTCCAGATGCAAATTCTGAGTCCTTTAACACCCCCTTGCTTTGTGGTTTCATGAATATCTACAGAACTGACTTTTCTGCTGTCTTCCACCATGTAATGCTCAACCATAGTCAGGAAATGTTTTTATTCTAACTCAGAGTGATGTGGTTAATCTAAATTTATCCCTCATTTCATCCCTCCCCTTCTCCCCACCAACCCGTCACCTATATCTACATTTTTAACTTTAAGTCTAAAGAAACCAAATATTTAACGCTGCATTTTTTCTTTCTCTTAATACAATTATATCCATTTCTCCAAACTGCCATTTATGTTTCAAGGGTTTTGAATGGAAAAAATCCAAATGTAAATTATTATATCGCAGACAAATATGATACAAATGTATGATGTTCAATAATTTTGATTAGGTCTGCATATACTTTTTATTAAACTTTGTACGATGGAGCTTTTCTCCCTGGGCCTTTGCTAGAAAGGAGTCTGTGACCCATTTGGACTTTCCCAACCACCAAATGTCAATAAATACATAAATAAATAAGTAAATAAAATCCCTGAATAGTTAATTACTCAATGCCTGCATGTGTACCTTATCTTTATATGTCAGCACTATAGTTCTTGTGTGATAACCATGCCAGTTACAGAACCTGAAGAATGCTACACTGAAAATATTAATGCATGTATAGCCCTGTTCCATACTAAAATATAGGTTAAGCATGTTTATTTTAATCACACAAAAAAATGTTACTGCAAACACAAACCAAGTAAGAAAACAATAAAAAAATGAGTGCCCTAAGCTTTGCTAAGTTCTCTTCATCAATTTATTCCAATAACAAGTAAAAACATACAATAAAACAAGGCTCTGTTGATCAGTCACGTTGCTTTTAAGTCCAAGAAAGTTCTTGTAAACACAAAACCACCAGTAATCCAGAGTAGACAGTGTTGCTCTTTCTTAAAAACACCAACACAATTCTTTTTATAAAGCAAGTGAACAATACCTGTAGTGCTGTTTAAGTCCAAAGTCCAAAGCAATTCCTGTAAAAGTAAAGTGTCCGTAACCAAAAAAAGTTTAAATCCTAGTGCGTTCATCTCTCTGCTTCAGAGACTTTTTCAAAGATAGTTTAAATCAATTCACTTCCCTGTTTTTATTTCAGGTCCTAACCAGTCATGTGATGACAAAGGCAGCCCCATATAAAGGGATAAAACTCATTCGACATATCCCTTTCTTTTCATCCTAATAAAAATATAAATGTGTTGTAGTTTGTAGCAAATACGTTTATAAATACCCTATAAGCTGTTAAAAATCTGTAATATAAAAGTATTTTTGTTTTATTACTTTATTATTTTTTATTTTTGGTTTATTATTGTCATTTTATGTGTATGACTTTTTTATGCCTTCTAATACTCCTTTCACCTTTTCAAGGCTTTTAGTCTTAAGATATACATTATTAAACAGAGATCATTTAAATTATGCCAGCTACCAGCATTTGAGGACAGTTGCCATTGGAGTTCTACTTTTTCCAGTCTACGACTCCAAGATCCCCCTCTTTTTTGCTGGTTAATCTGTTCTAAAACCACAAATTTAAATTTGTGATCCAGATGCCCTTGAATATGTTTATACAATGCATTAGTTGTCCTTTCTTTCCTCATGTCATATGTATGTTCATATATTCTTTCTTTTAGGGTATGCTCGGTTTTTATGTGGAACAATCAAACTTACCCCTCATCTTTGTCTCTCCCTCCTATCTTAATCTGTTGGGTTTCCTGAACATATTTACAGTAAGCAGACTGCCGACATTTTCTCATTATGTTACTAGTTTGTTTTGTTTCTCTAGGCCTCTCCAATAGTTGTTTCATGGTGACCCCCTTACGGTATCCTATGGTTGGTTTTTCCTCCAAAGTATTCCTACATGTTTCATCTTCCATAATAATAGACCAATATATTTATATTATTCCTCTTATGTGATAGTTTTCTATAGCAAAAGTTGTTACAAATGCATGTTTAAATCTGTTTTCTTTGTTACTATCACCTAATCTTTCAATAACTGGTCCATCCTCCTCTTGTATTGATGTTGAGTGTAAAATAGGCTTAAAATGCCACCTGTTTCTTTTATTCACTACTCCTTGGTATAAGTTATATATCAAGTTTGGTGGGTAAGCTCTTTTTTCAAACATCCCTCTTAGCACTTCACATTCTTCTGCCACCTGTGATGTAAATTTCAAAAAGTCAGTGGGTCCGTTCAAAAAATTTGTGAAATCGGGAATATTTTCTTTACTATCCTTCCATATAAAAAAAAAATCATCCAAGAATCTTACATAAAATCTTAGGGAGTCTTTAAAGGGTCCTTCCTTTACATATTTTTCACCCATTCCACCATAACCATATTAGCAAATAGTGAGCCTATCTGTGAACCCATAGCTACTCCATTTTTCACATAAAAACCACTTTCAAAATAATGTAGCTGTTTTTTAATACAATATTAATCAGTTCATAAATATTGATGTTTCTCTGCTCTACACCTTTTCGTGCGAGAAATTCATAAAACAAGGTAACTCCCAGTTTATGGGGTATCATCGTATAAAGGTCCCTCACATTCACTGTTATTAATATATAGTTTTCATTAAATTCTATCTCCCCTATCCTTTCTAATAAGTTCCATGAACCTTTACAAATTTGTGTTTCATCTTCTAAAAGGTGTTTATGTTTAAAGTCCAGAAACTTAGCACATCCCACTGTAATAGATCCTCTACCATCCACTATCGGATGCATTGGGGAGTTATCCAAACTTTTATGGATTTTTGGTATTCTAAAAAGTGTTGGTACAGTGGGGTGTAGGATGTTCAAATAGTTGTATTCTTCTAATGTGATTGACCCTTCTATAAATAGGTCTTTTAGCTCTAAGTATATCCTATGACTTGCCCCATTTAGTTTGTTTAAGGACACTGGTTCGTAAACTTCCTGTTCCAGAATACTTTTCATTCTCGCTCTATAATCTCATTTTTCCATTCTAACCACCTCTCCCACCTTATCCGGTTTCATTGTTCTTATATCCAATGCTCTTAGTTCTTCTAAACAGTCCCTTCTGTTCTATTCAAGTTGTTTTTATTTTTGTTATAACCCTTGATTAAGTTGTTACACAAAATTACTCGTATCCAATTCACATATTTTTTCATAAAATTGCAAAATGGAGTGAAGGGGTGGGTTAAATGTACTTGCTGTGTTTAAATTAGGAATCACTGAATTAACATTGTGAAACATTAGTGAAAAATTCAGTTTTCTCACATATTGTTTTAAGTCGATCAAGGCACTAGATAATTTAGTTGTTGTAGAGGGGACAAATGTCATCCCTTTAGCTAGTAAATTGGCCATCTCACAGTCAAAGCTAAGTTCAGAAAAATTATAGAATTTAAAATCACCTTTTGTTAGTTATTATCCTCATAGTGAATGGTCGATGGGTAAGTCCCATTTCGTCCTCATTCAGATCTTCTCTTTTGGATTCCATGCCTACAGGTCCTTCATCAGCAGGCCCTAGAAGGATAGTGGTCACCCATCTGTTGTTCCATGTGAGAAAACTGAATTTTGCACTCCAATCCAGGTCCTACTTCCTCTACCCTGCCTACACCACCCAGCTGTAAATCCCTACATATTGTAATACTAAACCTACAAAGCATTCGTAACAAAACTACTGACCTTCACACCTGGATAGCTCTCAGTAAACCTGATATCATCGCTGCCACAGAGGCCTGGCTCAAACCAAATATAAAATATTCAGAAATCCTCGCCCCAGGCTACAATACAATAAGGGCTGATAGACTCCACAAAAAAAGGAGGTGGCGTAGCACTCCTTTAGCCTCATACCTGTAACATCTTCCCATACAGAAACATCATCCCACAATTCTCCAGTGCTGGTCTCATTCCTAAAAATAAACAAGTCAAAAAATTTATGTAACATAGTCCTTTACATCCCCCCTGGCAATAACATACAGATACTGGAGGAAATACTATTGTGGGTCTCTAGTGTTATTAAAAATGAAACCATCATTCTGGCTGATGTCAATATTAATCGGTTACATTTCTGTTCTAAATTCCCATCCTCAAATATAAACTTATTTCATTTTTCCCAACTTATCAGCTTTCCAAAATGATACAACAGTAGTACTAAAGAAGGAGCCATCCTAGACTGAATATTGGTTTCTGACCCTACTAAAATCTCCTCAGCCGGCACTTCTCCTAATGCTATGGGTGACCACCTTCCATCCTTTGTTTTTCAAACCTCAGTGGTGGTGCAGCGGTAACATTGTTGCCTCACAGCAAGAGATTCTCCCATTCGATTCTCGGCTGGAGCGCCTTCTGTGTGGAGTCTGCATGTCCTCCCCGGGGTCGAGTGGCGTTCGAAAGACATGCGTAAATGGGCGTGCCTTTGTTGAAGGTTGGGCATCGGGCTGGTACCTTGGCACTGTAAAAATCTACTGCCAATCATTAGCGGACTGGAGTTCCACTGTGGTGACCCCTAACCGGGAAAAGCCGAAAGAAGAAGAATAACAACCCTCCCTCCACAGGCAGCATCACTACAAACATGTTAGGAATCTCACCAATTTTAACCCACAGACATTCACCAGCATACTAAAAAATATGAATTAGTCTAACTTCAAATATCTTTCTCTAGATAATGCACTGGATTACTTTGCACAACATTTTTAGAAATACTGGACAGTCTTGCACCCCTAGAGTAAAAAGGGTAAAAAAAAAACATGCTTCATGGCTAACCAAATCTAGTAAACAACTTATACTAACCACAGATAAAACATGGAAACGGTGGCAAAAACTTAAAATCTCCTCAGGCCTACAGAGATTCAAACAGCTCTGTAACCAAGCAAAAAGACTACAGTAAACTCTCAGTTAACCGGAACTCAAGCAACTGGCAAAAAAAAAAAAAAAATTGAAGAAGTACAGTACAATTTCCATATGTTGCACTTTCTGTTTACTCCCCCCCAGAGAAACATACCTTACATTTTTATAGTTTTAAAAAGGAAGATAGGAATAAATTCCCTCTTTTCCCAACCTGAGAGCAAGTCAAACCAAACAAATAGTATTGGGTACCGTATTAGTCAGGCTGATTTTTAATAGTAACTCTCAAGCAACCAGAAACTACAGTTATCCGTCATCTACCAGTCCCCATGGGTGCCAGTTAACTGTATTTATTTATTTTACATTTGTTTACTGGGAAAGTCCAACTGGGCAGAACCCATTTTCAGCAGAGGCCTGGTGAGGAGATCTCCACATAGTAACAATATATAAAATAACATAGCCATAATGAGATTTTTATATAGTAGCAGAAGCCATGACAGACACTTCATAACTTATGGTAATTATACAATAGATAAAATCAGATAGTGTTGGCTGAAGTTTCTCAGTGGTTACAACAATACAGGTGTGCAATATATAGTGAGAGACTAGTCCAGTGGTAGCCAATTGTGTGCATGACTTAACAGTTAGTAGTAAAATCTTAGAAATTTAGTTAAATAGTTGTATTTACAGTTTGCAGTTAAAGAAAAAATAGGATAAGCAAACTTATTCGTTAATAGATTTTTGCTCAATTTGGTAAAGCAGTAACAATGATAGTTTGTTAGTGAAAGAATGTTTCTATTTAGTTTAGTAAGGTAATGGATAGGTAGGCTAGAAGGCAACGTGTGGGTGAGAAAATCATATTAGTGTGTTAAATAATTCAGCAGAACGGCAGTTCTAAAACTCCAATAAACAAACAAAAAGAACGCCTTGGACCACGGTCTTCTCCTCTATAGTGTCAACACCAAAATCACAGAGCGCCAGTGAAATTAACGCTTTTATTCACCAAGAAAAAATAAATACATGCGTTTTCATCCTACATACAGGACTTCATCAGACAACCATTTTTGACTCAAAAAGCCATTTAAATAATCTCTAAGTCACCTGTTTAATTGTTAATCCAATGAAATACATCTCCTTCAAATTAAACTAACAAATCTCCCTTTACATCTCATAAATATTAATGCCTACTCTCTGCAAGTGTCTTGTCCTAAACTTGATCATTCCACATCATTTATTTATATAAATAATTTGAATTAAAATACATATAATAAACATTCATGAATAATTTACTAATAAATTACTATAAAACATCTCATTAAAAATATCTTAAATAAATTAGTTTAAATATTAGTGTGTTAGTTTTATATGAAAGAGAGATGTAGATATAGTTAGCCTGGAGTGTTACATGAACAGAGTCATGAGTCTGATAAATAATTTTTGAGTAGTTTTTTAAATTTATTTGAATTGATAGTGGTTCTGATAGTGTGAAGGAGTGAATTTCAGGTTTTTGCTAGATAGCAGGAAAATAGGGAGTACCCTGCAGTGTTTGCAGCTTTGATAACTTGTAATAAAGATTTATTTGTTTAGAGAAGTGTACCTTTGTTGAAGTAAGAGTGTAGTATGTTTAGCAGAGCAGGAGTTTTCTCAGGCTGATAGAGTAGTTTATGAGCCATGGTTAACTGGTTATAAGCTAGAAGTTGTAGTGGCTCTAGCAAAGAGAGTTTTTTTAGAGTGAGGCAGTGGCATATCCTATATATATATATATATATATATATATATATATATATATATATATATATATATATATATATATATATTTATTGAAACTACAATCCACTCTGCTACAGGCCCCATGAAGGCTCAGTGTCTCTCCAACCTAACACCACTCTTAAGTATTCAACTCCGGTACCACCTTTAACATTCCTATAAGAAAAGTGCAGTCCGGGTCTGAACTGTCTGCAAACAGCTACAGCTAACTTTGAACCTAACACCACTCTTAAGTATTCAACTCTGGTACCACCTTTAACATTCCTATAAGAAAAGTGCAGTCCGGGTCTGAACTGTCTGCAAACAGCTACAGCTAACTTTGAACCTAACACCACTCTTAAGTATTCAACTCCGGTACCACCTTTAACATTCCTATAAGAAAAGTGCAGTCCGGGTCTGAACTGTCTGCAAACAGCTACAGCTAACTTTGAACCTAACACCACTCTTAAGTATTCAACTCCGGTACCACCTTTAACATTCCTATAAGAAAAGTGCAGTCCGGGTCTGAACTGTCTGCAAACAGCTACAGCTAACTTTGAGTATGTGTCTAACTGTTTGAGCCAATCTTCATTTTCCCCTGGAGAGCACTGTGCTTTGGCTGTAAGCAGCCCCCCCCCCCACCACACACACACACATCTTCCACTTTCTCTTATTCCCTTCTGTTAGCAAATAGTATCAATAACTGATCAATACTGTGTGTTTGTTTATTTAAACTATACCACAGTAGCCTACTGATACAAGGTTATCCTGGTTTTCCACCTGAGAAATTAAGACAAGACTTACAGTTTCAGAGCAGTCCTTGGTGATTTGTGATTGTTCTTAACACATACTTGTCTTGCTTTGGCTCATTAGCAGCAGTACAAAGAACTGCCTGCTCACACCCTTGTTCTCCCCTCCCCTTCCCTGTTTATTACCTTAAGACAATCCCAGAGTTAATAAATATTACCTGTGGCAGGCACCATTTGTAAAACTACAATCCACTCTGCTACAGGCCCCATGAAGGCTCAGTGTCTCTCCAGTAAGTGTTTTGCAACTGTAAATGCCTATTTATGTTGAATTGTATTAGACATTTTACAACTGTATATGTTTATGTTGAATTTCAAGCCTGTACTCCAATCTGCTTACTTACACTATCAGACTATTTACCCCACTCATAGGACCAAAAACTGGGACTGGGTCCCAAGAAAGTCTTAATTGTATTTGCTTAACTCCTTACAAACAAGAGCTCTGTTCTTTTGTGAGACTTTAACTACCACTCAGTAAACTTTACTATCTATAAATCCAATATATAGTATGCCCAAGAGTACTTAGATTTAATAAATAAAACTCAGTGAAAATGATTTAGGCTCACTAGAGAACATAATAAACTTCATCTGGTCATTACAAATATAATTTCTTCATGTATTACTCCAGTGGTGTCTCCTTTCTTAGACAAGTACAAAAACACAGCACAGAAGTGAGGAGATAGCTATCCCTAGTGTTAAATTAGAAGACTGGCTACACTTCATTGTATTTTACATTTGCAGGAAAGTCTGACTTGGCACAAGCCAATTTTCAGCAGAGACCCAGGGAGAAACACTCCAGGCACTTGTCTTTGTAACGTGGGAGGAAACTGGAGCACCCAGAGGAAACCCACATGAACACAGGGAGGACATGCAAACTCTGCACAGAGAGCACCCCACCCAAGAATAGAACCCGAGAATGTCTTGTTGGGAGGTGCCAACACAAACTACTACACCACTGTGCAATCCAAAATTATTGTGAAAAATGTGATAGTTGTGAAAAATGCAAAATAAAACCACTTAAGCATTACAATATTAAATAACAGTAGAAAAACGTCCAAGACTTCAGATGTTAATTCCTATTGTATGAAAGTTCTGAAGAAACAAACTAAAACAGGGAATAGCTCAGCATTAATTTATAAGAGCTTTCATGCACCATCTGGACTTCATCAGATCAACTTTTCAAAAACAGCTTAACCCATGGAAAACTAACATATACATAAAAACCACAAAGGGTCATAAAGCATGATTGACTACCTCATACGTATTAGTGAGCCTTGCCTACAACTAAACGCTAACATGATATAACACAAGTCATTTTTTACAGTCCAAACTAAAATAAGAGTCAAAGTCCAAGTAAACTAAAGAGCAAAACTCGTAATTAACTCCTAGTCTGTCTCCAGACAAGAACAAGTTGTCACAAAACTCTTTTCACTAAAACTATTTAGCATCAAGGTGAGAAAAAATCCTTCCAAATGGAGTGATAAACTAAAAAACTAAAAAGACATAAAAGACAAAAAAAAAAAAAAATAAATCAGAGAGCTGAAGTGAAGAAGGGTGTGTAAGGATGCATGTGTGTGTGTGTGTGTGTGTGTGCGCGCGCATGTGTGACAACAGGCACATGAATCAAGAAAACAGCATTCAGTATAGTAACCTTGGAAAAGATGCCATATACAGAAACATCAATGATAAAATACAAGCAAAATAAAAGCTGCAATTACAAGTGTATTAAAAACAAAAAAAGAGAATCACATTCACCCTTAGAGCTTTATCAGATCACTGTTAAAACTGAGCATACATAATTGGTCATACAATAAAAACAGGGAAAAAACAATCAATAACGTGTGGAAAAATACAAATAACTATGCATATGTATATAACTAGGTCGTCTTCTTCTTTCTGCTGCACTCCAGTCGATTCTTTGTTCCTTCTTCCTTATGTGTTCCCCTATAATTCTTTCTTCAAGTATTATTCCTACTCTTACTTCTTTTTACATTGCCTTTTTCTTGTAAAATTCTTCTTCTTACCTTGTCTTTTTATTGTAAACGTTTGTCATGAGCTGTAACATTTTATCCTTACTGATGTTATATTGTAATATTTTTGCAAATACTTTTATGTATTTTTACTGTTACATCTTTTGTTTATGATTTAACTGGAGGTTTTCTCTCTGGGCCTCCACTGAAAAAGGGCTATGCCCAGTTGGACCACCCTGGTAAACAAATGTCAAATAATAATAAAAATAATAAAAACAACAAGCAGAAACCATAACAAATGTCCAAGAAAAGTAAAATCAGGGGTATGCAGATTGCTCATCAGTCCAGAGAAACAGTTAATTTTCTAAAGAATCTGGAGGACCTCCAAGATATTTTCTTGAGAATGTCTATGAAAGTGGAACTATCAGACACATTTGTGATCCCATTAAGGACCTAAAAGCAAGGGGACAATTCCTTTTATGTACCATGAATAAGTTTTATTATGTGATTTCAGCAGTCCGTAGTCCGTACACTTACCAAAAGAAAGGGAAACTGAAAAAGAAGTATGGCCTTAACTTTCAGTAAATATGCCTGTGACATTAAAATGATAATTTGTGACAACTGGTCCATTTTGTCTCCACCTTTCTAAATATCTCAATAAACAAACTAATTCTGAACTCAGTAAAACCAAAGGAACAATCTTTGGAACTAAATGAAAAATCACATCAGTTCTTCAACTATGGCCATTCAGGGTCTATATCATATAGTCGAAGTTTTATAACTTCAAACACGTAATGTTCGAACCATTACGTTCGAAGTTAAAAAAAAAAAAAAAAAAAAAAGGGAAAACAAAATAAACTGTTTTAAGCATGGGGGGCTGCACCCCCCCACAACCCCCGCTGCTTAAATATACCAACTCCGAGATCGCACCACATTGAACTAAACGGAAACCTCTGCTTATGGAGATTTCCATTGTAATGCTCAAACTTTTACAAATTCGAACTTATGGTCTTGACCATATGAGGTTCAAACTTGTAAAAGTTTGACTATGTGATAGGAACCCGTCCATTCATTATAACAATATAGAAACCTTAGTTACAAGCCCCCTCCCCCCACACATACTTTAAAATACCTTGGAATATAGCTAGATTAAAACCTAAACTTCAAATTCCACATCTCCTAACCAAAATAAAAAAATCAATTCACTCATCTTTGGGCGACAAATACCTTCCACTTGTTATCCACATAATAGGGAGGCAAAGGTGTCCTGTGGGCTCAGCTACAATACAGCCTACCACTTGTAGCCAATTCCTCCATACTAAACCTTAACTCATTGCAAACAACAGCTGACAGTACCTGCAAATTTATTTCCTTGGCCTCCAAAAGAAAGCACCACTGTTATATACTTCTCAAGATGAAATGGTTGTCAGTAAAGTAAGGTTGGCTTCACTCAGTTATAAATTACTAAACTCTCATTGTTTTCCCTTTTTTCTGACCAACTCAAAAAAATCTCTACTCACAACCTACAATCTAACATCCCATTAACAGGATACTCTTTCCCTGCATCCAGCAAGAAATAAGCTACAAAGCACAGACCACAGCTTCACGGTAATTGCCCCTTTGAATTAGGGAATCACTCCTTATCTGTCTCTTCTCAGTTTCTTCCATAGGTTCATAGTCTCATAGGTATATACATGGCTAGCAACTACCAGAGCCTTTTTAAGCCTTCCCATGGAACCCAAACAATCATGTCCCTATGTATCATGTCTTTTTATTAGGAGGAAGTCTGTTAGGAGTTTCTAGAGGTTATGTGGGGGGTATGTCAGTTTGGGCATAGTTATAGTCTGGCTCTGTCTCTAAGAGACATGGGGGCCAGAAATGGACACCACTGGTCTGCTTTATTCTTCTCTGATGGGACACTTGCCACCTGCATCATGTAGGCTCTTTTAGCCAATTTGCTATCCATCGTATCACATAGGAATGTATTTGTAACACCATAATATTGATAACTATGCTAGCACAGGATATGTGTTAAATGCCTTGGCCAGGATAAGGTATAGGTTCATAGGTGTGTACTAGGCTAATGGCCCTGTGGCCTTTACAAGCCTAGCCATAGGATTTCCCTGGCATAGTGCTACCCAACCTTAGTTCCCAGTGTCTCTGTCGAGTAGAGCCATTGGAGTTATCCCCAGGGTGAATTTTCTGTTTCCCATCCACTCATCAAGAGTTCTCTTGAAGAGGTTCAGTGAGGTGCTCTGCTTGACATGTATGGGAAGTCTATTCCATAGCATGGGCAGTCCCTGGGTTATGAACCTGGCCCTCCAGCATGTTCTGTTAATTGTGGTAATGAGGTTGAGGTCTTTGGAGCGTGTGTTGTGGAGGAATTTGGATTTCCTTAGATGTAGCATTTCTAACAGACCTGGGCCAGACATGGCTTTGTAAATCAAGCAGAGATCGCCTCTAAGTAGGCGATATGAGACAGAGAATAGTTGGTGTTTTTTGAGTCTGTCCATATAGGACAAGTGTTTAAGGCCTAGAATTCTCTTTGTGAGATACTTTTGCGGCCTCTCCAGTTGTTGCAGGTGTCTAGTGAGGTACATGCCAAATGGGGGATTGTACTCTATGATTGGCCTAATGAGAGAAGAGTAGAGGGAGACAATGACCTCTCTCTCTTCCTGGATGCAAAACCCTTAGTAATGAGATGTGTCACATAGAAGGACTTTCTGACCATAGTGGCAATGTGGTGATCAAAAGAGAGGTTGCTGTCAACCTGTGTTCCCAGATCTCTTATAACGCCTTCTGTGTACAGTGGACTACCATCAATGTGGTAATTCATGGGAACTGGGTTTTTCCCAAAGGGGATGACGACACATTTTTTGGCATTGAGCTTAAGGTCATGGTTCTGACACCATTCGTTGGTCTCAGAGAGGCCATTCTACAGGATGTCAACATCACATGGGGAGTTAATAATAGCTCCCAACTTGCAATCATCTGTGAACTTTGTTAGCCAGAGTCCGTTCGTGTTGGCCTGTACTTCAGAGAAGTAGATATCAGACAGGAGAGGACCCAGGACCGAACCCTGTGGGACTCCACTCATGACTAGTCGGCAGTCTGACTTGGAGTCAGCTACTTTCACACTGTGGGTTCTATCTGTGAGCCAGTTTGCAACCCACCTAGTGATATAGGGGTTGATGCCTAGCTTAGTGAGTTTTTCTATGATTCCTGAGTGGGGAATGGTATCAGAAGCCTTGGCCAGATCAAGGTAGGCTGTATGAACCACCTAGCCTTCATCCACAGCTCTGGTGACTAACTCAAAGAAGATGACCAAGTCAAGCAGGCATGATCTACCCTTCACAAAACCAAACAGTGTGGGATCCAGAGTTTGGGATTCCCTAGATCCTTTATTAGGTCCATGATGATGCGTTCCATAGCTTTGCATATCAGGCTTGTCAGGCTAATGGGGCAATAGTTCCCAGGGTCTGTAGTCGCTCCTCTTTTGTGAAGAGGGATGACTGTAGCAGTGCTCCATTCAGTAGGGACAAAGCCTGAGGTGAGGCTGTGATTGAACAGGCCACACAAGTGTAGTTCATGTAGAACACAGCCAGGGATATTTTCAGGTCCCATAGATGCTGTATTCTTGGTCTTGGACAATGCTGTTTTAACCCATGCAGCAGTAATACTGGGTGCCTGACAATCTACAAGTATTGTGAGGAGCGCAAAGTTGGCACTGAATTTGTCAGCCAGTATACTGGCAATATCTGTTGGCTCGGTATAGGAGGTACCATTGTGCTATAGCTCAGAGCAAATCTGGGCATTGCTGTGGAGATTCTTTACATAACTATAGAAGGCCTTGTGGATATCTTTACTATCTGCTGCAATTCTGTTTTCAAAGCTAGCTTTAGAGAATTTGATGAGGGATCTCAACTTTTTGTTGAGGCTGATAAGGGTGTTTTTCCAGTTTTGGGACTTTAATTTATTCTGCATCAGTTTTCTCCTTCTGTTATAGAGTTTGTTTATGGCAGGGGACCACCAGATTGGTTCCCTTTTTTTTGGAGGAGAATATCTTGGTTCTATTGGGTATGCCAAGATCCATGCATTTGTGTACATGTTTGTATGATTCGGTGGTCATACAACTATTCTCCATTTGCATGGGTGCCGTGAAGTTAGCCACTTATGTTTTTAGGAGCCCAAAGTTAGCTTTGGAGAAGTTTTTCATGGTGGTTACCTTTGTGGGTGGGGGGGGGGGGGAGGAATGTGGATTTCCAAGATGATTAGTTTGTGTTTAGATCTAACCAGGGAGGAGCTGACTATTGTTGTAGAGCAATGGTCAGCCATGTTAGTAATGACCAGGTCAAGGATGTTGCTACCGCTAGTGGGGGTAAGAACTAGCTGGTCCAGGGCATTGGAATTAATGAACTCCAGGAAACGTTGGGCAAGTGTACTGGTACATGAGTAGTTTTCCCAGTTAATGGAGGGGTAGTTGAAGTTGCCTAGTAAGAGAGTGTTAGGTTGGATCCTAATATTCTCCAGGGTGCTTAGGAATGTGGAGTGTGAGTCTTGGGACTTGGTTGGGGACCTAAAGGAAGCTACGACCTGAATTGCTGTCTTACCCAGTGTTAGCTGCACCTGAAGTATCTCTGATGCGTTATGTTGGGCTACCTGTCTATGTGGATAGCTTGACTGCTGTCAACAGCCTGTGTTATCCTATTAAAGAAGTTACCCAGATTCATTAGACAGGGTCAGCCTTTGATAAAGCCAAATTGCTTCAAGCCTAGCCTAGCCTAATGAGATTTTTAATATCATAGTTTATCAGGGAAGTTATAATATGTTCCATAGCTTTGCAAATAAGACTTGCAGGCTGACGGGCCTAAAAATTCTGGAGTCAGTGGTAGGGCCACCCTTTTGGGGTGGCATCACTACTTGTTTGTTTGTGTCTTTTGGCTTTTCCCGGTTAGGGGTCGCCACAGCAGAACTCCGGTCCGCTAATGATTGGCAGTTGATTTTTACATACTGGCTTGCCAGGCCTGATGCACAACCTTCAACGAAGGTATGCCCATTCACTCGTGTCTCCACACAGAAGACGCTCTAGCTGAGAATCGAACAGTCTTACTGTGAGGCGTCTTACTGTGAGGCGATAATGCTACCGCAGCACCACCACCATGGCATCACTACTAATGTGGGCAAAACCTCACAGACAAAGCCAGTGGCTAAACTCAGTTTAATAGTTTAAGGAATTACTCTTTTGTGTTTTATGTTTTGTACTGTTTATTAAATAGCCAGAGATGTTATCTGGCCCATGGAGGAAGTATTTTTGGTCTCAGTGCATGTTATTTAGTGACGACGGGAGAGTCTGAAAGATTCAAGGATAAGTGGCCTCTGGATACTTATCTCTTGGGTAAAATTCACACTGAATATCTTTGCTATTATTTTGGCAATGTCTTCTTGCTCAGACTAGATGATGGCACTATGAACAAGTTCAGAACAATGCTGGGTGTTATTTATTAGTTTTCTTGTGTTGCTAAAGAAAGATTTGCAATGCAGATGCTAAGTTAAGTTCATGGGCTGCTTTAGTAGACCTAATGGTATTTTCAAGCTTTCAGTCAATTTCCTGATGTTATCCTTGAAATGAGGGTAATTTGGTCTGTTGTATAGGAACAGTTTAATGAGTTTGTTTCTTTATTATAGAGTTTCTATTTGGTGGTGGGCTATCAGGATGGCTTATTTTTAAGTTTACCATTATATTTAGATCTGTTTGGGACCAATAGTTCTATGCATTTATCTGCTTGGGCATAGTACTCCACTTGGGTGGTGCTGCTCCAACTGAATTTTGAAACATATTCATAGAATATGTTGAAATTAGTTGAAATCCTTGAATTCCAAGATATTATTTTCAGTGCATTTAGTCTTTTTGAGGTTAATGTCACTAGTTTATGATCTGACCTACCTGGGGAAGCCAAATGACAAAGATCATTATTTGCTCTGATACATCCTCCTCACATCCAGGAAGTCTGCATATCACAAAAAGTGAGTCAAAGGACGAACAAGTACAAAAAACACAAAACAGATGCAAGGAGATAGTTGTCCCCCAGGATTTTTCCATAAGCAATGTTACTGGTATATCTCTGTGTGGTCCCGTACCTTAGACAGTAGTCTGGCTTCACTTAGTAGAGTTATTTGTGCAAGAGTTTGTTTCTCTGTAAGAGACCTGCAAAATCTATACAAGCTTAGAAATCCAGGTTTGAAACCCAATTAACCCATGCCAAACACAAATAAACACACTTTGAGCTGCAGCACACCCCTGTACAGATATCTAGGTATTTCCATAAAACCAGACTGAACCTCAAGTAGTTATTATCACCCCTGCCCTTGAGTCATTCCTGGCAAAACAATGAAAACAGTGGACCAGCACTTCCCCACAGCTTCTATAGCTAGCCTGATTGAGAAAGGTATCTGGAGACAGTGTAAGAAATGCCTTCTGCCATCTGATGATTATCTGTTACTCAAACAGCAAAACACAGCAGTGAGAGAGGTACTTATATGACATCTTCGAGGCAAAAATTCTCACACACACACACACACACACACACACACACACACACACACACACACACACACACACACACACACACACACACATATGCACACACATGCACGTCTGTGGTACGCCTCTCACTGCCACCTCACCAAGGCCATCACAATAAAGATTAACTAACCTAAACCTCAAAGACCTCCAAAACACAACACAAGCACAAAGGACACTCAGCAACTTAAGCCTACCTCCTCACATAGCACAAGGATTTCCAAAATCATGGATGCTGAGCTCATAGAGTAGGCATCTACTCAATCAGACATTGCAGTTATAGGTGACCCCATTGCAATATCTTCATAGGTTCATAGGTGTGCACTAGGCTAAATACTGCAAGGGTGTTTTTAAGCCTAGCCATGCATCCCAAATGTCTGAGAAGTTCATGTAACCTAGATAACTGTAACCAGGAGCTTGCAAGATGAAACATTTTCAAGCAGGGACCTGAGAGTGAACCATTTGCAGGCTGCCTGTGTCCATTAGGCACAAAGCACCAAACCAGGAATGAATTTCCTGTTCTCCATGCAATTGTCCGAGTTACATTTGAATTGGATTAGGAAGGAACTTTGATTTACATACCTGGGAATCCTGTTCCACAGAAGGGATATTTTCTGGGATACATACCTGTCTGTCCAGCAGGTCCTATTTATAGCACAGGCAAGGTTTGAGTCTTTGGAATGGCTAATTTGGGTGCTGTTTGTTTTGCAGATATACAGGAGGTCCATCACGGTGGAGTCTGACAATACCTTGTACGCCAGGTATACATCTTCCCTCAACAATGTCTAGGAGATTGAATACAGGGGTATGGATTTGAGGTGGTCCACTTAGGACATGCTATATACACCTTGTATTCTTTTAGTGAGAAACCTCTGGGAACATTCAAATTGTTGGATGTGCATGGTTAGATACATACCAAAGGGGGCTTTGGACTCAGTGATAGGTCTGATGAATGCTGAATACAGTAGGGCAATAATTTCCTTGGACCTAGATGCCATACCTATCTTTATAAGTTGCACAACATAGAATGATTTCCTCACTACTGTAGACAAATGATGGCCAAAGGCTAGGTTACTGTCCATGTGTGTCCCCAAGTCCCTGACTACTGGGTCATCTCTTAGGGGTGTGTTGTCAATATGATAGTTACCAGGGGTGGATGGCTTCCCAAAGGATACTGTTTTGCATTTCTTGGCATTTAGTTTTAGTCCGTGGCTCTAACACCAGTTATTTGTCTGTTTCAGCCTTTCCTATAGAACATTTATGTTGGTGGGTATGACTCCTATGAGCTATGATTGCTCCTAATTTGCAATCATCTGCAAATTTAGTCATCCAGAAGCCATTGATATTATCCTTGAGTTCAAAAAAGTAAATGCTAAAAAGGAGCAGTCCCAGGACCAATCCCTGAAGGACTCCACTTTTGACCGGCCTCTTTTTGAAGAGGTGGACTCCACAATTCTAAATTCCTTGGTCCTGTTTGCAAGTCAGCTTGCTGTCCACTGGGTGACATAAGGGTTTATACCTATCCTTCTGAGTTTGTCAGCAATGCCTGAGTGTGAGGTAGTGTGTCAAATACCTTGGCCAGGTCATGGTAGTCAGTGTGAACCTTCTTTGCCCTCATCCATTGCTTTGGTGACCTTCTTAAGGAAGTGTACCAGGTTGAGCAAGCATGACCTGTCCTCAACAAAACTAAATTGGGTTTGGTTTCCTACATCATTCTCGATCATTTCCATGACAATTCTTCCCATGGCTTTGCATATCAAATTAGTGAAACTTATCGGTCTGTAGTTTCCAGGGTATGTAGATGGCCCAGATTTGTGCAGAGGGATGAGTGTTGCTGTTCTCCATTTTTGAGGCATGAAGCCTGTTTGGAGGCAACAGTTGAACAGCAAGTCCAGAGGGCCTGATAGGTCATGTTTACTGCTATTCAGAAGGCATCCTGGGATATTGTCTGGGGATACTGATGGAATGTTCTTGGCCTTGGAGAGAGCATTGAGGTCCTGTTCCCTAGTAGTAGTAGTAGTGGTAGCAGTAGTAGGAGTAATATTTGATGGTATTTCTTGAGGTGACGTAAAGGGAGAGAGATGGGTAAAGTTGAGCTGAATTTGCTGGACACTAGGTTTGTTATACCTTCTAGCTTAGTATAAGTGGCTCCATTAAGAATGAGCTCCGCACACAATTATGCATTGCCTTTGAGGTTGTGGACATAGCTAAAGAATGCCTTGTGGTTGTCCTTGGCCTGGGAAGCCAAATTTACCTCAAGTTTAGCTTTGGTAGACTTCATTTGTTCTCCGAGTTGTTTTAGTTTGATGAAATTGCTTTTATCCTGCTGGGTGCTACACCTTCTAAAGATTGCTATGATTTTCTTTATTCTGTCATACAGCCTATGAATGTTGTGATTCCACCTGGGTGGCTTGTTTTTTTGAGTTAGTTCTGTTCTTCTTCCTGGTGGGTACAGCTGCCACTATACAGGTATTAACATGCTTATATAGAATTTCTGTGAACAGTTCTGCATAGACAGCCATGTTCTCAGGGTTTATTGGAGATTCAACTTTTGCAGCTTATCATTTAATAGTAGGAAGTTAGCCTTTGAGTAATTTCTGAACATTCCAGGGTTAGCTGAGCTTCTAGGATTTATTCTTACTTCATAGGAGACTATTTTATGGTTTGACCTTATGAGGGAAGACATTACACTAGGGGATGTACAGTACTCTGCCATATTAGTGAGGACTGCATCCAATATGTTTGCATGCCTGGTTGCTGTACTGACAGTTTGGTCCAGGGAGTTTTGTTTAGTGTAGTATATGATTTCCAGTTAATTTTGGGGTAATTAAAGTCACCCATGAATACGGAATTGGGTTGGATGGTGAGTGTTGCCAATAAGTTTAAGTAAATGTTATGGGTTTCCTGGGTCATAGAGGTGGGACTAATAGCTTGCAAGGAAGTGGTATGGGATTTTACCTATGGTGATTTAAATGTGGAGAAGCTCACGTGCATTATTCTGTTTGACGAGCCTTGAGGTATGTTTATTTTTTATTGCAAACTGACACACTCCACCTTTAGTCCTTGTCGGTGTAGTAGCTTTTCTAAATGTGTGGACGGCATTATAGCCTTGCAGTGCCGTTGTGCTCTCCATGGCTTTAAACAATGTCTCCATGACTGCACAGATGTCAACATTCTGTAGGGTGAGAACAGCTTGTATGGAGTTGAATTTTTTGTTTAGACTCCTAACATTAAGCAGTAACACCTTTAGATTTTCTTGGTTTTAATTTTATTTTTATTTTTTATTTATTTAACATTTATTTATGGGGAAAGTCTGACTTGGAATGAAGCCAATTTTCAGCAGAAGCCCAGGAAGAAATGCTCTAGATGCATGTCTTTGTAATGTCGGAGGAAACCACAGCACCTAAAGGAAACCCACACAAATGCAGGGTGGACATGCAGACTCCACACAGAAGGCACCCTAGCTGAGAATCGAACTGGAGAACCTCTTGCTGTGAGGCTACTGTGCTACCGCTGCACCACTGTGCCGTTTGCTATGTTGGAAGTAGTTTCAGTTTGGCATTGCTTAAAAAAGCCAGTATGGGGGAGGACAATGTTTTAGCTAATATTCAAAAGCCTAAAGGGGAAAGGTGTAGACCTTCCCTGGCAAAGCAGCATGGTCTGTTAACCATCTCCTTCTATGCTGACAAATATTGCATCCCCTTATAATAACACCAGACACTAAGCCAATTATTAGAGTCAGTTATCTTCTGTTTGTATTGTGGCATCATCCTTGGAGAATGTAAAATGCTGCTCAATGCTAGGCTCATATCATCCTGGGACACATATTCCATTCTCTCCATGATGTCTCTCTTTGTATAGTCTAGGGAGGTACATCTCAGGTCATTAACACCCACATGGACTATGACTAAGTCATACTGGTACTTGTAGTCCAGCGACCTAAGTGTGTACGTAATGTGGCAGATCCTGGCCCTGATAAGCAATTGACTGTGACTTTCTCCTTACTCAGCCTGGTGAGAGGGACATCAGTGACTCTCACAATGAAGTCTCCAATGACCAAAATGTTGGATTGTGTGGTGGCTTGCTTTATGGGCTTAGAAGTAGAGGCTTCATGAGATGAGGCTATATGTGTTGATGTGGGTGTTGTCTTAAAAGAGTGCATTCAGAGTTTCTGAGGGTATTTTTTATGTGTACTTCATCTAGGAGGTCTTTGGCCTTGTGCCTCAGCATATAGGGGTCTAGGTTTCTGCTTTGAACTGTGTGTGATGGGTGTAGGATGTGTATTACTGGCAACCTGATTAACATTAGGAGTGTTTTTATGTGAGACTTTTGTCTCCAGTGACATTGCATAAATACATCTCTCACATACCATATCAATTTGTTTAAGAATTAGTTTGTTATTAGTAAAAATGAGGCAATTTCTACATTGCCTCAGGATGCCCATATCCACCAAGCTGGTAATGGAGATAGTGGAAAAGTTTATATCCATAGCAACAGGCCATTTTTTATTCATTAGATGATTACAGTAAGAATATAAAGTAATGTCAGGAGTATCTATCTGCTTTGCAGCTCTGGGGGCAGTACTTGTCACTGAAAACTGGTTGCTGTGTGTAGAGCTATATATTGGTGAAATTTTAAGAATGCTTTTACAGGAAAAATGTCATATGAAGGTGTCTGCATCTGTACAGGGCACTGCCAAACACTTGAGGGGAAACTAATAAGTAGACCCTGCTGACTGAAGGATGAGGTATTTAGGGAGATATTCTGAAGTTAGGTTAGATACCAGCTAATCAAACAGTACATACTGAAGAGAAAGAACTAGCTTTGTCAAGAATGATAAAATCAGTGAAGTCACCTGACTGGCTACTGCCTGGCTGCTGTTAGTGCTGGTTTCACCACAGCTTTACACTGCTGGGATACAATGCTCATTTGCTTCTTCTCTCACTAGAAGGAAAAATATTGCACCAATCCTAAGATGAGAAACAGGCCACAGGCTCTTTGGTGATCAACAGTCTTGTCTCAGATTATGCAACGGTCTGTACACTTGCTGTAATCTTTTCCTGGTAGATGCCTTGAATAGCAACTAGACCAGTCAGGAAGGTCCAACACAAACACTCACTGCCCAGTCAGAAACAGGAATCAATACACTCTGCTCCTTCAGTCACCAGGAGCAAACTATAAGCACAAATTCCAAGCTGGCACCTATGAAGCAGTTTTTAGCCTTTCTGGTGATCAGCAGTCTCCAGGAAATACTAGCTCTATGCTCCTTCTCTCACTTGACCAAAACAAAAGTACCAATCTAATAATGACTACTGAGAGGCAGAATGTGGGCTCTCTCATAATTGGTGGTCTTTTTTCTACATGTTGAAGATTTTAAAGGTAAGATGGAAAAAAAATGGTTAATATCTTAAGAGTTGCAGTGTGCACAAAGCAGTTAGATATGAAGGGCCTATATTAGATAATCGAACGCTTAAATGTTTGAATCACTAAAGAACAAACTTTAGTGATCGAACGCTTAAATGTTCGAATATCTATAAAAACAATATTTAAAAAAGAAAAAGTAAAGGGTTTAAACAGGGGGGGGGCAAGCCACCTGCACCCCCCATGTGGGGGGCTACACCCCCAACCCCCTCGCTACTTAAATATACCAACTCCGAGATCGCACTTCAGTGTGCTACAGTGCAGAAATGGAAATTTTTCCATTTCCTACACTGTAGCAAGATCTTGGAGTTGGTATATTTAAGTAGCGGGGGTGTGGGGGGTTTAGGGGTGCTTGCCTCCCTACTTACACCCTTTAGTTTTTCTTTTATTTATTTTTTAATTTTTATGTATAGTCGAACATTTAAACATTCAATCACTAAAGTTCGTTCTTTAATGATTCGAGCATTTAAGCGTTTGAATATCTAATATAGACCCGATATGATATGAGTTGGTATATTTAAGTAGCGGGAGTGTGGAGGGTTTAAGGGTGCTTGCCCCCTGCTTACACCCTTTAGTTTTTCTTTTCTTTATTTATTTATTTTTTAATTTTTATGTGTATTCGAACATTTAAGCTTTCGATCACTAACGTTCATTCTTCAGTGATTCGAGCATTTAAGCATTCGAATATCTAACATAGACCCAATATGAAACAGGGAGTAACTTAAGCTTTAGCTATCTAAGTGGACGGTCACTAATTTTAAAAGAGCAAGATAGACTGGAAGGGCTGGGCACGTCTTATTCTGACTATATGGAATACAGTGGGATGGCCAATAAATGTAAACAGCTGAAGGGTAGTGATTTCACAAAATGATAATTTTTGTAGTTACTCACAAAAGAGTATGTTAGACATGCAGATGTACCTCTTATCATGCTGAGCAAGGAAAGAGTGATGGTCAGTTGCTTTTCTGGTGCCAGGATCCCCCAGATCACACACGCACTCAATTCCTTGTACAAGTACCAGTGTGACTCTGCCATGCTACATGTGGGTGGCAGTGACTTGAGGTTTACTTTGCTGGACTATATGAAGAGAGTCATGATGGAACTCTCAGGCTATGTGTCCCAGGCAGGTATGAGCCTAGCAGTGAGCAGCCTTCTACCTTCTCCAAGGATGATAACAGAATATGAGCAAAGAATTCTTCACTTCAATAAGTGGCTTAGTTTTGAGAGTCATCTGATGGAGGTGCAATATTTATCAGACTGGGAGGATATGATTGATAGACCATGGTGCTTCATCATGGATGGTATGCATTTGTCCCCTCTATGGTTTTGATTATTGGCAAATGCATTGTCACAACCATGATGTCTTTTGTTTTAGGCAATGCTGAACAGATTAAACTAACAACATAAGGAAGCAAGCAAAGAAAAATATGAAAGTGTTACTCATCAATGCTAGGAGTCTAAGCAAGAAACTCCACTCCCTACAATTTCTTCTCACCCTGGATGAAGTAGAAGTCTGTGTACTGAATGACACATGTATTAAAATGGTGGACAGCACTCCAGCTATGCAGGGCTATAACGTCTTCCACATGTTGAGACCAGGTACTGCACAGAAAGGGAAAATGTGGAAGTTTGTCAATCTTCATTCAGAACAGACTCACTTCAATGCTGGTAAACTGCATGATGCAACAGAGTTTCTTCACATTCAAAAAAATCAGAAAGTTCACATACACTGAAATAAACAAGCAACTCAGGAGCTTAATAAAATTCACAAAAATCAAAGACAGTGACAAGGCCTTTTTTAGTTATGTTGATAATTTCAGTTGTGCAATGCAGTAAAACACTGAAATGATTGTGAATGGTGTTACCTTCTCTTAGGCTGAAGATATAGTGAAACTACTAGCTGATTAATTCAGCTCAAACTTTACCCCTGTCTCACCTCCATCTATCCTACAAGATATGCCTAAAAACAATGTGCTTCTAGCTATCACAAAAGCCCAGGTCCTGAAAGTGTTATCAAAATCTAAATGTATTACATTGATGGGTCCTGACAATATCCCTGGATGCATATTAAATAACATTGAGCATGAGTTAGTCACCTCTCTAACAGCACTGTTCAACCTCAGCCTCCATACAGATTTGTACTAAGTGAATGAAGAACAACTATAGTCATTCCCCTGTATAAGGGAGGACCTTCAACAGACCCAGGCAGCTACAGACCTATAAGTCAGATCAGCCTCATATGCAATGCTATGGAAAGACTTATCATGGAACTGATCAATAAGGGCATAGGGAGCCTCCAAACACTGGGGCCTGTCTCAGTTTGGATTAATCAAGGGCAGGTCATGCTTACTTAGCCTGGTGGAATTTTTGAACAGGTAATCAAAGCAATGGATGAAGGAAAAAAAGAAGTTATGTACTTAGCATAGTGTTCCATGTGAGTTGTTCATCTTGCCTTTATTCTCACTGATGGTTCGGAGCCGATCCTTGGCTCCGACACGGCCGATAGCAAAGCTCAGGGTTTTCCAGTAGCTCGAGACCAAGCCCCTTATCCCACAATGCACTGCTGGAATTACCTCAGATCTTGTTTTCTGCAAGTATATATACACCTAATTTATTTGTGTAAGGAAGCACTTCCTGAAAGGAAGAAGAAGTATTAAATAACCAGGATGGCAGTAGCCCCTAAGTCAACTGCCAGCCAGGAGGGGGAAGGAAGGAAGGACGTGAGAATAAAGGCGAGATAAACAACTCACATGGAACGTTATGGTAAGTACATAACTTCTTTATGTGAAGTTGTTAAATCTCGCCTTTTATTCTCACTGATGGGTAGTGTCCCTAGCACCCTTAATCTTGCGTGGCTCATGGAAGTACATTTTTCAGAACCGTGGAACCAAAGGAAGACCTGTCCCTGGAAGCCTTATCTACTTTGTAGTGAGTGATAAAGGTATGAGGCTTAGACCAAGTGGCTGCAGCACAAATATTGTCAAGGGGCAATTTGGCTTGAAATGCAGAAGATGTAGAAACGGCTCTGGTAGAATGAGCCTTAGGTTTATGTGTCAACGGCATGCTTGCATTCGCATAAACAAAGGATATACAATCTGATAACCATTTGGATAGAGTTGTTTTAGCCACTGGATTACCTTTTCTGGCCTCCAAAAAGGATACAAAAAGTTGATCTGATTTTCTAATATCCTTAGTTCTGTCAAGATAAAATCTGAGTTGTCTGTGAACATCAAATTTATGCAGCATGTACTCCAGTTTGTTGGGATGGTTGGGAAAAAAGACTGGCAACTCAATGACCTGATTGATATTAGACTTGGAACAGACTTTAGGCAAAAATGAGGGGTTTGTCCTGAGAGATACTCTATCAGCATGGAAAATCATGTAAGGAGGTCTGATAGACAATGCTTGAAGTTCTGCGGGCAGAAGTGATGGCTATTAAAAATATAGTCTTCCAGGACAAATACTTGAGATCACAAGAAGATGCTGGTTTGAAAGGGGAAAGAATAATTTGAGACAGCATGAAATTTAAATCCAGGGAGAATAATTGATTTTGACAGGAGGCCTCCTGTGATAGGCACCATTAAGAAAGGCCTTAGATAACTTATGGCCCATAACATTCAACCCATCTAATCCAAGGTGGAAGTTTGATATGGTGGCTAACTGGACTCGAATTGTGGCAGCTGCTACTCCTTCTTTAAAAATCTTTGTCAAAAATTCTAAAATGGATGATAGAGGAGCTCAAAAGGGTCGATTATCTGTGTATTGGCCCAAATTGAGAACCTGTTCCACTTACTGCAGTATAGTTTCCTGGTGGATGGCTTGTGAGAAGACAAAAGGATTTGTCTTGTATCATCGGAGAGCGAATGAAGCCTGGCAATTAGGGGAAGTGGATTAGCCAAGCAGTCAGCTTTAGGGACTGCAGTGAAGGATGGAGGTCCCCTGACGGGTGTGTCAGAAGGTCCGGAACTCGGTCCAGGATCCATGAATCCTCCAGTAGATGATGGTTAAGAAAGGGTAACCAAATCTGTTGAGGTCAATAGGGAGCTATGAGGATAACTGTCCTTCCAGCGACTTTCCTTTCTGTAAAACCTTGAGTATCAAAGGAATTGGTGGGAATGCATACAGGAGACCCGAAGGCCAATTGTGTATGAGTGCATCTCTTGGTGGATGTCCCAGAGGTGGTATTAGGGCAAAGTAGCTTCTGCATTTGGTATTGATGTGACTGGCAAAGCGGTCGCAGCAAGGCTGGCCCCATTTGTGGAAAATCAGATCCGCAGCTCGTTGGTTGAGAGACCATTCATGAGGCAACAGTATTGCCCTGCTTAGCTTGTCTGCTATCACATTGGATTTCCCCGGGATGTGCATTGCTATCAGAAAACAGTGGGATGACACAGCCCATTGCCATACCCTGAGTGCTTCTTGACAAAGGGGGTAAGACTTGGTTCCACCTTGTTTGTTCAAGTACCAGACCACTGACATGTTGTCCGTCTGAATTGCAATTGTCCCCAGAGGAAAAGAGTCCTAAAAGTACTGCAACGCCAGAAGTACCGCTCTCAACTCCAGAACATTGATATGCAGATGTGACTCTTGATCCGTCCATGTGCCTTTGGCAGTCTTTCCCTGCAAATGCCCTCCCCCACCCTATCAGGGAAGCACCCGTGGTCACAGTGGCTACTGGGGGGGAAACAAAAGATCTTCCGATCGTAACATGAAGACATGTCAACCACCACCAAAGACCTCTTTTGCAAGAATCTGTAATGAGGATCATGTGGTGCATAGGTAGCTTCTGGTAAGACCACTGAGCAAAAAGAAGCCATTGAAGGATTTGCATATGCATCCTTGTGAGTGGTATAGACAGGATTGCTGCCACCATCAAACCTAGCACTTTCAGGACCTCTGCTAATAGCTTTGTTCTTTGACATCAGTGAGTTGACATGTTGGCGAAGAAGTGAGACCCTTTTGATTGGAAGACGTAGAGTGGTGGTTGAGGTATCTAGCTCTACTCCTATAAAAATGGTATGCTGCGATGGTGACAAGGAAGATTTTTTGAAGTTGATTGTAATGCCCAATTGTTGGCAGAGTGTCAGAGTATATTGTGTTGCCTGAGTTAGTTGATGCCTAGTGGTAGAGGTGAGAAGCCAATCGTCTAGGTATGGAAACACCTGGAATCCTAGATGCCTCAGGTGAGCCGTGACCACTGCCATGCATTTGATGAACACTCTGGGGGCTGTAGTGAGACCAAAGGGCAGGGCTCAAAACTGGTAATTATTGTCTCCCAGCCAGAAATGCAGATGATCCCTGGAGCGTCTGTTCATTTTTATGTGATAGTACGCATCCTTGAGATCTATGGAGCACATCCAATCGCCTCTCCCTAGAAAGGGAAGAATGGTCTGAAGCATGACCATTCGGAACTTCTCTTTCTTTATGAATTGGTTGAGTCTGCTGAGGTCCAAGATAGGTCTCCAGTCCCATGTTTTCTTTGGTACCAAAAAGAATCTTGAGTAAGTTCTGAATCCAACTTGGTCTGCTGGGACTGGTTGGATGACTCTTTTTTTCTAGCAATTTGTGGACCTCTACAGTTGCTTGTTCCCTGAGACTGGATGGAACATCTGGGATTCTGTTTACCAGAGTGGGCAGGGAGGAGAACGGAATGAAATATCCTCTGGAAATGATGCTTTGTACCCATGTATCTGATGTTATGTTTAGCCAGGCTCCTAGGTACAAAAATAAGTGACCCCCAACTGCCTCCAGAGCCGGACAGCTGGGTCTCCATTCAGGAGCGCTGGTAGGGCTGAGCAGAGAACTGGCCTCTGTAACCCTGTTGCTGCGGACTCCCTCTGCCGTGCGGACGGCATCTTCCATTTTAACCCTCTCCTCTGCCTCTAGAGGGGGTTTCTCCACGTGTGTCCTGAAACGCTCCCTGTGCTTTTCGGAACCACAATTTTCCACCCTTAGGGTCCTTGGGATAGGGCCGAGTTGGGGTAGAAAAACAGACTCCAACGGCAGATAAAGTTTTACCTTCCTGCTCGCACCTGATTAGAGTGTCCTTTACTTTAGGTCCAAACAGTGATGAGCCATCAAATGGGGTGTTGACAAAAAAAGACTTAAAGGGTTCTACAAAGGAACAGAGCCACATCCAGGCTTGTCTCTGGAGAGCAATGTCTGAACTAGCAGCTCTACTTGAACCATCAGCTGTGTAGGATATGAGACGCATGGACGAGTTTACCACTGAGTTTAGGGTAGTGAGCTGTGTGTTGACCTTGTCTGCAACCCCTGCAGCTACCGTACCCTGAAGAGTATCACCTAGCTCTTTCAGGAGATCTCTTTGTAATCTGGTGAAATGGGTTAAGTAGTAAGGGGGGAACTGGGGAGGTCTCAGAAGAACATGGGGCACCCTGTGCGGCTACTTAAGGCTCAGGGTCTCTATGCTTGGGGGGACCGGTAGACGGAGAAGCGGGCACAGGTACCTGAGTGGAGAAGCAAGTCTGAACCAATGCTGACAAAGTCTTGAGAGACAGAACTCTCCTCATGGCATCGAAAGTGCCATGGCTCTGACGAGAAGGAGTAGACGGCTCAAGAGGGACCGTCCGATCTTCCTGCACCGAAACCATAGGCTCCAAGCTCGAGGTAGGAGCCAAGCTCATCTGAGCCAAAGCCCTGAGAGGAAGAGTCGGCACCGACAAATTGGTCCGACTATCCTCCCCGGACCCGACAGGAGAGTGTCGGCTCCTAGCATCCTCGGTCGGCGCCGAGGACGTCCGAGTAGATGGAACAGATGACACCGGTGCGGGTCTCGGTTCCATAGGTTCGACAAGCATCGGCTCTGGCTCCTTCGGCTCCGAGAGACCAGTATGGCTCAGAGGAGGAGTCGTCAAGTCCGGTTGAATGGTCTTCGGATCCGATGAGGGTGTTGGAGCCAACAACAATTTAGCAAGTCCTGGTGCCCTTAGAAGCTTCTGTACTAGCCGATCCATGTCCATATCTGAGAGGCTGACCAAAGACTTCAAGGAATGCACAGAAGGTGCTGACTGGAGCAGAGGAGATGAGGGAACCTCAGAGACCGGCTCCAAAACTGGAAGCTGGCTCTGATCCAAAGGGACAGTCAGTTCCGAAGACTGTGGAACCGAAGACCCTGTACCCTCTATTCTTTTTGACTTCTTAGAAAGTTTAGAGTCTCCAGAAGATTTGGATGTCTTTGAGGAAGTTGTAGCACCATCCTGGCTACCCAACACCTCAGAAAAAGGATGCTGTAGCCCTATCAACCAGCTTTCTCCTTCTCTTTAAGAGCACCCTAGAGGAAAAGGAGTGGCAAATACTGCAGGAATCTTGGAGGTGTTTAGCCCCCAGACAGTACACACATTGGATATGTCCATCCGTGATGGACATTTTCTGTCCACAATCTGGACATTTTTTAAACCCCGATTTGGGGTGAGACTTCTCTCTCTCATCAGACATATTAAGAGCCACACACACACAAAACTAGCCTGAAGTTAAATACAGGGCTAAGTAAGCCCACTGTAAAACACACAAGTAACAGAAAATTTAAATATGGCTAAGAAAAGGCCCAACACTAATGAGACACACACAAAATTTGCCTAAAGTTAAATTCAGGGCTAACTAAACCCGCTCTAAAACACTCAAGTAGGAAAATTTTAAATAGGGCTAAGAAAAGGCCCAACACTAAGAAACACACTAAGCCAACACAGGGCGCTAACCTACTAATTTGAATTGTCGAACTATCAACTATAACACGCACACACACTAATAAATAAACAGTAATGGAAAAAAAGGTTTTTTAAAACTTGCGATTTTCTCAAAATGGTCCGAGCTAACTGGATCACTGAGATCTTTCTTGCCGCGGCAAACCAGATCTGAGGTAATTCCAGCAGTGCATTGAGGGATAAGAGGCTTGGTCTCGAGCTACTGGCAAACCTCGTGCTTTGCTATCGGCCGTGTCGGAGCCGAGGATCGGCTCCGAACCATCAGCGAGAATAAACTGCGAGATTTAACAACTTCACATCAGTACATACCACGTACCTTGACTTTGGCCAAAACTTTTGTCGCAATCCACCACTCAGGTTCTTAGTAAGTAAAATAATACAAAGGTGTTTATTTTTAATTATCAGTGGCTATAGTTTAATAAAAACAAAAGATTCTGACTAGAAGCATTTACAGTATAAAAAAAATCTAATTTCTAGTGTTCAAGGAGGCAAAACTTTGATTAGTCTCCCACATATGTGTGTTCTTTATAATAAATGAGATTATTCTTCTCTGCTGACCTGTATTGCGTGAAGTTATTTTTGATCTCATCAGTTTGGTGCTATGAAGTTTCAGATTTTAAGCCATTTGCAAGTTGTTGCAACAGAAGTTAACTTAAACTTTTAATAGAGTGAATTACAGTACATATATTTCATGTGAAAGTGGGTTTTAATACCAAAAGATATGTTTCTGTATGAGAGAGAGTGGGTCTAATTATATATATGTATGAGAGTGGGTTTTAATGAATGTGAGTGAATAATATTACCAATGCTTTGAAATTACAATGGGTGCAAATGTGGGGTAATAACAGAGCCAGAGTCCGGGACATGAGCTAGACATATGTTTAATAAATATGGATGTGGCAGCTGCAATAATTTGATAAAGTGTTCTGAGCTCATTAAAAGTAACAGTGCACTGCAGTTTACTGAGTGTGGAACTTTTGATAATGCTAGTTTAAATATTTTTAAAAGAAGCTTAAACAGGAAGGAAACAAAGCACCTACCTCTCATTGGTCAGCTTTTAATGACTGGCAAGAAAAATCTAAAAACAAGAAAAAGGAATCCGTAGTTAGAAGTTAAAATATAATTCAGCTAGATTAAAAATACAGCTGCAGGCAGCTAAAAGAACAATAAGTATATTACAGAAATACACAGAGGATAAAGCTCTTGGTACCACTGGTCTTTTCCCTTTAACACAACTAGAAAAAATGAAAACAACTCAACCCGATTCTTTTCCGGATGACTGGCTCCTGATTCCTTCTGCTACCTGCCCCCCCCCATGACCATTCTGCTTCCTGTAAAACAAATAGCTCTCTCTGTCTCCGGGTGAGTAGGGGAACATTTTAAACACAGCCCCTATAGTATTTCTCCCTCATATTTATAGGTTCATAGGTTCATACTAGGCTATCTGCCCTGGGGCAATTATAAGCCTAGCCCGATTCTGTATGGCTTACGCCACCCCTTGATTTGAGTATACTGTGCCCTTTTTAAGGTTTAATTTACTGTGCCTCTGTCTAATAGTGACACGGGAGTAATCCCTGGGACAAACCTACGATCCCCCATCCACTTATCGAGATTCTTCTTGAAGAGATTCAGTGAGGTGCTCTGCCTCACATGAACTGGAATTCTATTCCAGAGCGAAGGGAGCCTCTGGGTTATGAACCTGTTCCTCCAGCAAGTTCTATTTATTTCTGTGCTGAGATTTAAGTCCCTCAAGCATGTGGCTCTAAGGGATTTAGATTTACTGAGGTGGAGCATGTCCATTAATTCTGGATTTGACATAGCTTTGTATGTCAGGCATAGATCGCCTCGAAGTAGGCGGTATGCAACTGAGTAGAGCTGGAGTTTTTTTAACCGAGCAGCATATAGCATCTGTTTGAGACCCTTGATCCTCTTGGTGAGATACTTTTGGGGTCTCTCCAATTGCTGCAGGTGTCGGGTAAGGTACATCCCAAAAGGGGCATTGTATTCCACGATGGGCCTGATGAGGGATGAATAAAGGGGCACGATTACCTCTCTTGATCTAGATGTGAAACCCTTTGTGATGAGGTGGGCTATGTAGAAGGTCTTTCTAACCACTTTGGCAATGTGGTTTTCAAAGGAGAGATTGCTATCAACTTGGGTCCCCAGGTCCCAATAACTTTCTCTGTACTTAATGGGTTTCCGCCTATGTGGTAATTTGTGGGCACATTGTTTTTGCCAAAGGGTATGACTATACATTTTTTGGCATTTAGCTCTAAACCATGGCGCTGGTACCAGTCATCTGTCTCTGTGAGACCCTTTTGAAGGATGTTTGTGTCAGCTGGAGAGTTGATTATGGCGCCCAGTTTGCAGTCGTCTGCAAACTTGGTGAGCCATAGTCCTCCCATGTTTGCCTGTACCTCGGAAAAGTATATACCGAACAAGAGTGGTCCCAGGACAGAACCCTGTGGGATGCCATTTGTGACTGGTTTCAAGCCTGACATGGCTCCAGCAACTCTCACTCTGTGGGTTCTGTCTTTGAGCCAGTTTGTGACCCATCTTGTGACATAGGGATTTATATTTAAGCTGGATAGCTTATCTATGATGCCCGAGTGCGGTATTGTGTCAAATGCCTTTGCAAGGTCCAGATAGGCTGTGTGGACTACCTTCCCTTCATCTATGGCTTTGGTGACTGTTTCAAAGAAGTCAATCAGGTTCAAAAGGCAAGATCTGCCCTTGACAAAGCCGAACTGGGTAGGATCTAGTGTCTGTAGGTCCCCAATGTCTTTGCTTATGAGCTCCATGATGATCCTCTCCATAGCCTTGCAGACTAAGTTAGTCAGGCTTATGGGGCGATAGTTTCCAGGGTCCGTAGAGGCTCCACCTTTGTGGAGTGGGACCACTGTTGCTGTACGCCATTCTGTGGGCACATATCCTGTAGTGAGGCTGAGATTGTATAGCTGTTTTATTTGAGGGATTAGTTCCTCTTGTAGTTCATGTAGGACGCAACCTGGGACACCATCTGGTCCCATGGAAGCAGTGTTTTTTGCTTTGGAGAGGGCAGCCTTCACCTGAGCATCTGAGATGTTTGGGAGGCAGCCCTCTGCCGGGATAGATACTTGCTCTTTTGGGGGGGGGAGAAGTTTGCACTGAACCTGTCTGCCAGGATATTGGCGATGTCTGTGGGTTCAGTGTATTTTCTGTCGATTAGAATCAACTCAGAACAAGTCTGGGAGTTGCATCCCAGGTTTCTAACATAACTGAAAAAAGCCTTATGATTGTCTTTGGTGTCCTGTGCAATTTTTCTCTCTAAGCTGGCCTTGGAGGATTTTATGAGGGATTATAATTTTTTGCTAGTACTGATCAGAGATGCCTTCCCTATTAGGGATTTTGCTCTATCATGTAGTAGCTTCCTCCTTCTGTTGTACAGTTTATTTATGGCAGGGGTCCACCAGACTGGACGCCTGCCTTTGGATGATTGGGTCTTGGTTTTGTTTGGGATAGCATGATCCATGCATTCCTGGAGATGTCCATAGAATGCATTTATATAGGATTCTGCAGTTTGGGCTGTAGTTTCCACTGACCCTGGGGCCTTGAAGGATTCCACTTCGGTTTTGAGAAGTGAGAAGTTCGCTTTTGAGAAGTTTTTCACTGTGGTTTTCTGGGCTGGGGGTGGGGTTGGTATGTGGACATCCAATGAAATTAATTTATGGTCTGATCTTACCAATGAGGGATATACTTCTGGTGTGGAGCATAGAGTCCCCATGTTGGTATTCTCAGGTCACTCCCAGTACTTCTGCCGATCCTTGAGGATCGGATTACAACACTAGATTCTGGCAGCAGCAGCAACAGCAACATACTGTTTCACAGGCTGATCAAATGTTAATGAGGCTAACAATAAGGGTAGACATTTATATCCAAAACACAAGCATGCATCTGGGAAAAAAAGATACAGACAAGTTAAAATTATTTGGCAATAAAAGCACCCTTCTAAGACAAATACTGTAAAAGAAGTCTAAAATGTTAGTTGCACAGTTTCCATTAATCACTAATGGAGAGGAATACAGGTGGAAACCATCTCCCCAGCAAAGCTTCAAGGATGCAGCAAATTATGTTTCATTCTCTATGATACATTCACCACCAACACATCATCTGATACTCAGATGCATCATTTGATGGTGGTACCTAATCCTGCAGCAGCCCAGGCCAGTGATGCCGAACCTACTATAACATTAGTACACCTGTGGACTACAGTCGCTTTTCAGACTATTGTAGATTCTCTCCCACCCATCTGAACACTCACAGCAAAATATGTTAAAATCTTAGAAGGGCATGTGCAGTTACAAAACCCTAAGCTTCCAAGTATCCAGATATTTTTAGAAATATGGGGAGAAAATCAGCTACAGGGGCTAAACAGAGGAAGGATTCTTAATAGCAACAGACAATTTACTGAAAGCAATCACTACAGCATGCCATTAGCAAGAATTAAAGCAATTGTACAAAAAGAGAGAGAATATATTGATGGATGTCTGTAGTGCATGATATGCATTTGAGACTTTTTCAGGGCATTCAGAACCTACAGAAAGACTGGCTAATAGTGGACTGTCAGCAGCATTTGTAACCACCAATTCAACAGATTAAGAAAGTTTGTCTAAACTGTCCCAGCCTGGCTATTCATGAAGTTGTTAATCAAGGACAATATAAAGTTTGTCTAAACTGTCCCAGTCTGGATATTCATGAAGTTGTTAATCAAGGACAATATAAAGTTTGTCTAACCTGTTCCAGTCTGAGTATTCATGAAGTTGTTAATCAAGGACAATATAAAGTTTGTCTAACCTGTTCCAGTCTGGGTATTCATGAAACTGTTAATCAAGGACAATATGTGGCAAGCAATGCAGTCAGAGAGGAAAAAGAGTAGCAAAAGAAATTAGCAGATGGTCAATCTCAACAATTCAACACTGATTCACAAGGGAGGTGGCAGGGGAGGAGAAATTGCAGATGAGAAGTAGATTTAGATTCTTTTCATAGCAAGCTCCAGGACAATACTTGCAAAATGTTTATCCCTCCCCCCACTTCACTGCAGGCTCAGCAGTGCAGACCATGTATTAGCCAGAGCTTTAATTCTGGTAAGAGTGGAAATTGGTATAATGAGTGTCCTTTCCTTCAGCAAACATACTCATCTTTTCAGCCTACCACTCAGCCAAATGTACAAGCCTCACAATAAGCGGAAATACATCCTTGAACTCACTGTACACTTGGCAGCCATAAGTGCGGCAGCAAGATCATTAGGACAGCCATGAACAGGAGACATAGATATTTCCTTTGGTACAGTGAACCAAGAAAGTCCCTCTGTTAATATTACAGTGTGCAGTTCTACTCTTCCCTTTCTAGTTGCACAGGACTGACAATGTATGATCAATTCATCATATGTAGACACCTCCCAATTTCCACAAAATCAGTTTGGGATGAGGGGGTCTCTGGAATTCCTTTAGATTATCCAGAGACAAAACCAATTCCCATATAGACAAGCCCATTAAAACAGCAACATGCTTTTATTGTAGGAAATTCTGCTTTTTAAAATAATTTTATAGGTTCATAGGTTCATAGGTTCATACTAGGCTATCTGCCCTAGGGCATTTATAAGCCTAGCCAGAGTGTGTGTGGCTTTCACCACTCCTTAGGATGAGAATACTATACCCATTAGTTTGCTGTGCCTCTGTCCAGCAGTAACACAGAGATGATTCCCGGGGTAAACCTACGATCTCCCATCCACTCGTCAAGATTTCTCTTGAACAGAGTCAGTGAGGGGCTCTGCCTCACATGGACTGGGATTCTGTTCCATAGTGTAGGGAGTCTCTGGGTGATGAATCTGTCCCTCCAGCACGTCCTATTTATATCCGTGTTGAGGTTTAAGTCTCTTGCTCTCGTGGCTCTGGTGGATTTGGATTTTTGAGGTGGAGCATGTCCATTAATTCCGGGTTGGACATGGCCTTGTATGTCAGGCACAGATCACCTCTGAGCAGGCGGTATGCGACTGAATAGAGCTGGAGTTTCTTCAGTCGGGCATCGTATGACATATGTTTGAGCCCCTTTATCCTTTTGGTGAGGAACTTTTGGGGTCTTTCCAACTGCTGCAGGTGTCGGGTAAGGTACATTCGAATGGGGCGTTGTACTCAATCATTGGTCTGATAAGTGAAGAGTACAGGGTACAATGACCTCTCCTGATCTGGATGTGAATCCCTTCATGATCAGGTGGGCAATGTAGAAGGTCTTCCTAACCACTTTGGCAATGTGAGTGTCAAAGAGAGGTTACTGACAACTTGGGTCCCCAGGTCCCTGATAACTTCTTCCGTGTTTAATGGATTACCACCTATGTGGTAATTAGGGGTTACCTTGTTTTTCCCAAAGGGTATGACTATACATTTTTGGCATTTAGCTTAAGGCCATGGCTCTGGCACCAGTTATCCATTTCTATGAGACCTCTCTGGAGGATGTCTGTGTCTGATGGAGTGTCAATTATGGTGCCCAGTTTGCAGTCATCTGCAAATTTTGTCAGCCACAATCCCCTATGTTTGCCTGCACTTCAGAAAAATAAATGCCGAACAAGAGGGGCCCAGGACTGAGCCCTGTGGGACACCGCTTGTGACCGGCTTAGAGTCTGACATGGCACCAGCAACTCTAACCCTGTGTGTTCTGTCCTTGAGCCAGTTTGCAACCCATCTTGTGACATATGGGTTTACATCTAAGCTGGTGAGCTTTTCTATGATGCCCGAGTGGGGTATTGTGTCGAACGCTTTTGCTAGGTCAAGGTAGGCTGTGTGAACTGCCTTACCCTCATCAATGGCCTTAGTGACTGTTTCGAAAAAGTCGACCAAGTTCAAGAGGCAGGATCTGCCCTTGACAAAGCCAAAACTCCCTCAAATCGCACCTTCTTAGTACATGGTTATGCCCTTGTATCACATAACCCTACCCATACTACTATTAACTCCCCAAATTCCCCTCTGATCACATGCTGGAGCTCTGATCCCCTGTAGGCTTGGTCATCTGAAAGGGTACTTTTAACTGTAGAATCTTACTTGATATATTTTCTTTTCTTACCAAAGTATGACTGACATTGTCTTTTTACCCATGTTCTATATCTTTTACCTGGAGTGTTTTTATTAATTCTTGTTATATTACTATGCTCAGCATACATGATGTAACCTGTTTTGTGTATTATGCTGGATGTACTGTATTTGTATAACTTGATGTTGGAGCTTTTCTCCCCGGGCCTCCGCTGAAAATGGACCTGGTCCAGTCGGAATTTCCCGGTTAACAAATGTAAAATAAATAAATAAATAAAATAAATAAATTGGGTAGGATCCAGTGTCTGTAGGTCCCCAATGTCTTTATTTATGAGTTCCATTATGATCCTCTCCATAGCTTTGCAGACAAGGCTCGTCAAGCTTATGGGGCGGTAATTTCCAGGGTCCGTAGAAGCACCGCCTTTGTGGAGTGGGAACACAGTTGCCATACGCCATTCTTTGGTTACGTATCCTGTAGTAAGGCTAAGATTAAACAGCAGCCTTATGTGTGGGTTTAGTTTCTCATTGAGTTCGTGTAGCACACAGCCGGGGACACCGTCCGGTCCCATTGATGCTGTGTTTTTTGCTTTAGAGAGAGCAGCTCTCACCTGGGCATCTGAGATGTTTGGGAGGCTAGACTCTGGTGGGATAGATATTTCTCCTTTTGGGGGGGAGGAAGGGGAGAAATTTGCACTGAACCTGTCTGCCAGTATGTTGGCAATGTCTGTGGGTTCAGTGATTTTTTTATCATTTTGGACTAATTCTGAGCATATCTGGGAGTTTCCACCCAGGTTTCTAACATAGCTAAAGAAGGCCTTATGATTGTCTTTTGTGTCATTAGCGATTTTTCTCTCAAAGTTGGCCTTAGATGATTTTATGAGTGATCATAGTTTTTTGCTAGTATTGATCAGAGATGCCTTCCCTTTTAGGGATTTTGCTCTGTCATGTAGTAGCTTTCTCCTCTTGTTGTAGAGTTTGTTTATGGCTGGGGTCCACCAGACCGGGTGCCTGCCTTTGGTGGAAAGGGTCTTGATTTTATTAGGGATTGCTTGATCCATACATTCCTGGAGGTGCTCGTAGAAGGCATTTGTAAGGGTTTCAGCAGCGTGGGTTGTGGTTTCCACTGGCTCGGGGGCCTTGAAGGATACCACTCCAGTCTTAAGAAGTGTGAAGTTTGCTTTTGAGAAGTTCTTCACTGTGGTCTTTTTTGCTGGGGGTGGGGGCGGGATGTGGATCTCCAATGAGATTAATTTATGGTCTGATCTCACCAATGAGGGATATACTTTGTCCCCATGTTTGTGATGATCAGGTCTAGTATATTTTCTCCTCTTGTGGGAATGGTGACTAGTTGTTCCATAGCATTTGAGTTTATGAACTCCAGGAACCTTTGGGCTAGGGTGTTGGGGCTTGAGTAATGTTCCCAGTCTATGTTTGGGTAGTTGAAGTCACCCAATATGATGGTGTTTGGAGAGACATTCATACTCTCCAGTGTCTTCAGGAAGGCTGTGTGGGTTTCCTGAGTTTGAGAAGGTGGTCTGTAGCATGCTACAAACTGTAGGGCAGTTTTACCTATGGTTAATTGCACCTGGATGGTCTCCGATGCTTCGTGCATTGCCACTAACCTGGAGGTGTGGGTATCCTTTATGAATATGGATACTCCCCCTCCTTTTGTGGTTCAGTCTGGATTTGGGGCCGGAACACATGATATGAGGTATAACCTGATAGTGCTGGGGTGCTCTCAGGAGCCTTGAACCAGGTTTCAGTCACAGCACAGACATCGATGTTCTCCATACTGAGGAGGGCTTCGAGGGTGTGCATCTTGAGGTTTAGACTTCTGGCATTGAGCAGTATTACCCTTAGTTTTTCTCCATTTTTGTTTTCTAGGGCGGTAGGTTTATCATTTGAGCCTTGCCTAAAAAAGGCACTATGGGGGTGGCAAGAGCCTTTGCCAATATCCCGAAGCCCAGGGGTGACAGGTGCAAGCCGTCCCTTGTGAAGCAGCGTGGCTTGTCAAGCATGTCATCCCAGGCAGACAGACATTGGATCCCCTTAGAATGACACCAGTAATTAAGCCAATTATTAAAGCTGATCATTTTGTCTCTGTATTGTGGCATCATTCTTGGTGAGGGTAGGATACTGCTCAGGGTCAGGGTCATACCGGCCTGGGCTACATAATCTGAGAGCTCCTCTATGTCTCTTTTCATGTAGTCCAGGGAGGTACGTCTCAGGTCGTTCACACCGGCATGGACAATGACTGAGTCATACTTGTACTTGCTGTGGAGTGACCTGAGTGCTTGTGTTATGTGGCGGATTCTAGCGCCTGACAGGCAGCTTACTGTGATCTTTTCCTTGTTCATTCTGGTGAGTGGGACGTCAGTGTGTCTGACTATGGAGTCACCTATAACAAGTGTGTCTGGCATTGTGTTTGGCCTTAAGGGCTGTGACTGTTTAGCACACTGACTTTGAGAACTATGTGTTGCATGTCTTATGTCTTGAGGTGGCAGTTGCTTGGGTGTCTGCTTTGGAGGCCTCTGTAGTTTTGGTAGATTTTTGATCAGTGCCTCGCAGTATGTCTTTCTGTGTTTATGTGTTTGTTTTGCAGTTGTGATAGTTCTATGTGAAACTGGGTTTGTGGTGTGCGTGGTTTCCTTCTCCTCCTGTCTGGTCTTGCCAGTCCTGAGTTGAGAGAGCTCAGCCTCCAGTTTGGCTATATAGTTGCATCTCTCACATGTATTTGTGTTTTGTGGGAGAAGGAGTGGGTTGTCTGTGTACATGAGGCAATTGTAACATTGCCTCAAGATGCCCAGATTCACCAGCTGAACAGGAGAGGACGCTAGCAACTGACCCTTCGACATGCTAGAAAAAGTGAAAAGTTTGCTGTGTAACTGAGTCAGAAGGGACCTATAGGGAAATGGGTACTCAAGGGGATTCTAGGCTAATGTAGTACTTTGTTTAGTATATAAGTACTTTACCTATATAAAAATGCTTTAGGAGCAAGTGCTGAGCTTTTGAGATAGAGAATAGACTGTTTAGATTGCAAGTAGAGAAGTTCTAAGGGAAAAATTGAAGAGCACACTTTATGGAGCCAGAAATAGCTTAACCTTGTTTAACAGGCGCTGCCCGATGGTGTTCTATGGGCAACTCTGCGCTAAATCACACAAAAGAGCGCTAAAGCGGGCTTCATAGCAGGGGGTTGAAAAGAGCTAGGAATTGACCCAAAATGGCCAATAGACTACAAGTTTCTGGCTGGAACCACTGCTCTAGGAACAAATAGGCTGCTCAGTGCTCCCCACTCCCACTGGGTAACAAAGAAGCTTCCCTTTATCCAAATAAGGATATGGAATAGCACAGGAACCAAGCCAAAGCCCAGAGATCAGCAAACTCTGAAGACTGGACTATTCTAGTTCAGTAAGGCGGGAAAACAAGATTTTTTTTTTTTTTTTAGATAGAGATTTATTGTGTAAATTACAGTGTACTGTATTCTGCACTCTGAGTGGAGTTTTCCTAAATAATCTGCCATTAATCTTCCCCTTTAGGTCTGTATTCAGCTGATATTTATACAGATGAAGACACACTCTTCACAGTACTTAGATCGGAACACCCCTCCACCATGGGTGATTTGAATCCATTCTTCTGCAGCTGCGGACTACCCATGACAATGATGTAGGACGCATAAAGGGCACAGAACCAGTTAGTGTTATTTTGAAACCTTACAAGCAGCTACCTGTAGTAGTTCAGTATCCCTCATCAACTGAGGCAGAGAAAGGAATTGAACCTGTAATTTCTGTATTACTTCAGCAGGGAATGATTGGCCTAACTAGAAGCCCATGTTACAAACCTGTTTTGCCAGTTAAGAAACCAGGCAAGATCACCTATAGGTATGTAGAAGCCTTAAAAGCAGTTAATGCTGTAGTAGTGCAAAGTTTTCCTATAGTACCTAATCCAGCTACAATATTAACTTTTATCCCACTGACAGCTACCACCTTTTCAGTGATGGGTATTACCTTTGCATGTTTCTCTATTCTTATTCATGCAGACTGTCAGTTTGTTTGCCCTTACATAGAAAGGACAGCAATCTACATGGAAAGGACTACCTCAAGGATATGTATAATCACATTTTCTCTAGAGAAATAAAAAAAAAAAACAATTAGATAAAATTCAGTAATGCAATATGTAGGTGATCTGCTTTTAGCTTCTGACTCATATCTTAGCTGTCAGCAAGACACTATTTTTCTTTAACTAAATTAGCAAACATGGAATTTAAGGTTAATAAAGCAAAGTTGCAGTTGTGGAATCCACAAATTCAATATTAAGGAAATCTCATTTCAGAAGGCTTCTTGCAAATGTTACCTTCATGCATTACTGTAATTCAAGCTGTTCCACATCATACATTAAAGAATTGCAGACTTTTCTGGGACTGACATATTAGTGCTGATAATGGATTTCTAATTATTCAGAAGGAGTAAAACCATGATTGTGTCTTTCGGCTTTTCCCGGTTAGGGGTCGCCACAGCGGAACTCCGGTCCGCTAATGACTTGCAGTGGATTTTATGTACTGGGTTACCAGCCCCTGATGCACAACCTTCAACAAAGGCACGCCCCATTTACATATGCCTCCACACAGAAGACGCTCTAGCTGAGAATCGAACGGGACAACATCTTGCTATGAGGCGACAATGCTACCGCAGCACCAACACTGCAGTTACAGTTACTAAAGAAAATCAGCCCTGAGCCCATGCCCTGGAAGCAATATCATGAAGAAGTTTTGCCCAACTAAAAATGTTATGTTACCAGATTATTCAAAACAATTGTTTCTCTTCTGCTGTCAAAGGAATAAAGTAGTAATAGGATTATTTGCACAATGTAGAAATGGCTTTAGACCTGTGGCTTATTTTTGAACAAATGCAGACCTACTGGCTGCTGCAGCAAACATAGAAATGCAGCTGTCTTAACTCTCAGGCATGAGACTTTTTTGGCAGTTCTACATACTGTAGAAGTGATGTTACTAAGAACCAAAACACTATTTATCTCTTGTACAGTTGTCTATGAATTATCTTTGCTTAATAACCCTTCTTTGTAGGTCATTAGATGTCTACCTCTTAACCCTGCTTCTTCAATTACTATAGCGGACAAAGGAAAACTGTTTTTTATAGTTACCAAGTGATTTCTCCTATATCAGATTTAAAAGATACTCTGTTACCAAATTCTGTTAGTTGTATTTGTCAATGGATCCTGTGTTCAAAGGGAAGATGACACGTTAGTAGCAGCATTTTCCGTGTGTACAGAGAATCAAATACAGTTAACAGGGCAGTTAAATGGAAAAGTGTCAGTTCAAATAGTTGAACCTGTAGCCATTACTGAAGCATGCAAATCAGCAAAGGACAGAACAGTGACAATTTTCACAAACTTGCATTGTGCTCATTAGGTAGTTCATGATTTTAGGACACTTTGGAGAGAAAGAGGGTACCTGGCCTCAGCAGGGGCAATTTTTAAAAACTCTTAAATTGGTGTATGAGGTGTTTAATGTACTTTTCTTACCCAAGAAAATAGCTGTGGTCAAGTGTGCCTCACATAAGACTGATGATTCTTATATTTCAAAATGCAGTAGTTCTGCAGACATGGCAGCTAGTGAAGAGGCATTGTCTTACCCTGTTCAGGCTTCATTTTTGCAGCAATTGCAGAAAACTAATGCACCTGTTTCTTTACAGGAATTATCTTTTCAAAATCAAACTGATGACTCTGAAAAGGTAAGGTGGATCCGTAATGACTCTAGCCACTCTCTAAACTCACTGCAGCACCATCTGGACAGGATGCTAGTAGCTCCACACACTTTTTTTTAACTCAGTTGGTTCAGGATTATCATTTGCCCCTTCATTTGAGGAAAATGCATTAAAAAGATGCATGCAGTGGGATTTCATTGAACTTCCATGTGTTTTTTGGATGATTTGAAGCTTACTGTTGTGCTAGGAATGATGTGACTATGGTTGCCACAAAACATTTTCAAGCGTTAGTATCTAGATTTGGTGTTCTTTGCTGTATTCAGTCAGATATGGTAACCTATTTTACAAGCCATGTAGTACAACATGCAAAGTTTTAAAACTAAACATGCAGTGTCATTGTCCACACAGGTCACAAACTTCAGGAAATATTGAAAAACTGAATCAAACTTTAAAAGTTATGCTCTCCCATTTTTTGTGAAGAAATTGGTCTTAAATGGCCAGAGGCATTTCCACTAGTATAATTTAGTATACTTAATGCATATTAGGAAGTATTCTTTCCACAAAATTCTCATGGGAAGACCTATGAGAATGCCAGCAGCTCCCTTGTCCAAAATTTGGAGTTACAGAATGTTGATGAATGTTTTTTTTTTCTTTATTGCAAGTGTCTGTTCTGCAGCATGTACACCCAAGAGTTACAAAAGCCCAGCAGTAGCCCAGTCCAACCTATTATTATAATGTTTCACTAGGAGACCTGGCATTCCTCAGGACATTTTCCAAAAGTACTGTTTTCAGTCAAGATGAAAAAGACCCTTCTTGGTTCTGCTTGCAACAGTTACAGCCATCCGATGTGAAGGATCACACAACTGGAGTCGCGTGTTGCACGTCAAGAAAGATCTCTCTAGTGACAGATATTGACAGGATGCCAACAGCATCATTCCTTTCACTGATGATGAGACCATTGCATCCTGTAGCATAAGAAAAAAAGGAAACCAATGTATCTGGAAGTGAGATTGCGTGATTCAGCAGCATTATCATGGTTGGAAATGAGGTTTAGTGATTCTTCAACAATGTCAACAACATTATCAGAAGTGAGGTTTAATGATTCAGCAGCGTCATCTGAGTGGAAATCGGTCTGGGATCTGGGCAGTGAGTTAAGTGACTAAGCAATTTATGCAATACAGACTACAAAAAGAAACTTTATCATTCTTGTCTACAAATCTTTAAGAATCTTCTTTGGCCCCAGTCTGCTTGATATTCCTATTGACTTATTATTGGGACTGCTATTTTGGTATTCGTCATCATTTTATTGCATTTTCTTCTTTCACCAGGAGTTAATTGGAACTAAACATTTTTTTGTCAGAGAAAAGCATTTGACTAAAGTCAGAGTTAGACATTTGGTTAAAATTCAGAAGAGAACACCATTTTGGCATCCTAAGTTTAATACTTTCTAGGTTCATAAGTTGTTATGTGAGAACTAGGCTATCTGCCCTTGTGGGCCATTTCAAGCCTAGCCAGTTTCCCTTTTTGTGCTTGAATCAGTGTACTGATTTGGTTAAAGAGTGGCCTTACCCAGCCCATGGTCGATAATTATATATTACACCTAATCAGAATAACTGGGATCATACCATAGATAATTTGATAGGAGCCATGCATGGGATAAAGCATTTAGGAGCTGCCACTGTCCATTAGTAGTACACAAGGCAATTTTGGGGTAAAGTTTTTGTTTCTCATCTATAAATTCAAGTTGTGCTTGAATATGAACTGGAATGAACTTTGTTTTATGTGAATGAGGAGTTTGTTCCAGAGAAGTTGTATTCTCTCCTCCTCCCACATAACACAAATACTTACGAGAGATGCAGCTATTTAGCCAAACTGGAGGCTGAGCTCTCTCAACTCAGGACTGGCAAGACCAGACAGGAGGAGAAGGCAACTACACACACCACAAAACCAGCCTCACATAATGCTACCACTCCACTGAATCAAACACATAAACACACAAAGACATACTCGGAGGCTCTGAGTAAAAATTTACCTAAACAGCAGAGGCCTCCAAAGCAGACACCCAAACAACTGCTACCTCAAGACACCCCACAAGCAAGACATAAACCACAAAAGCAGTGTGCAAAGCAGTCACAGCCCTTAAGGCCAAATACAACACCAAACATACTTGTCATAGGTGACTCCATAGTCAGACACACTGACGTCCCACTCACCAGGCTGAACAAGGAGAGGGTCACAGTAAGCTGCCTATCGGGCGCTAGAATCCGCCACATAACACAAGCACTTTCGGTCACTCCACGGCAAGTACAAATATGACACAGTCATTGTCCATGCTGGTGTGAACGACCTGAGACGCACCTCCCTGGACTACATGAAAAGAGACATAGAGGAGCTCTCTGATTATGTAGCCCAGGCAGGTATGACCCTGACCCTGAGCAGTATCCTTCCTTCACCAAGAATGATGCCACAATATAGAGACAAGATGATCAGCTTTAACAATTGGCTTAATGTCTGGTGTCATTCAAAGGGGATCCAGTGTCTGTCTGCCTGGGATGACATGCTTGACAAGCCACGCTGCTTCGCAAGGGACGGCTTGCACCTGTCACCCTGGGATTCCGGATATTGGCTAAGGCTCTTGCCACCCCCATAGTGCCTTTTTAGGCAAGGCTCAAATTCTAAACCTACCACCCTAGAAAACAAAAATGGGAAGAAACTGAGGGTAATGCTGCTCAATGCCAGAAGTCTAAATCTCAAAATGCACGCACTCGAGGCCCTTCTCAGTATGGAGAACATCGATGTCTGTGCTGTAACTGAAACCTGGTTCAAGGCTCCTGAGAGCACCCGGCACTATTAGGTTTTACCTCATATCATGCGTTCGGCCCCAAAACCCGGACCACACCACAAAAGGAGGGTGTATCCATATTCATAAAGGATACCCACACCTCCAGGTTGGTGGCAACACACAAGCTTCGAAACCATCCAGGTGCAACTAACCATAGGCAAAACTGCTCTACAAATTGTAGCATGCTACAGGCCACCCTCTCAAACTCAGGAACCCCACACAGCCTTCCTGAAGACACTGGAGGGTATAAATGTATCTCCAAACACCATCATATTGGGTGACTTCAACTACCCGAATATAGACTGGGAACATTACTCAAGTCCTAACTTTCTAGCCCAACGGTTCCTGGAGTTCATAAATTCAAATGCCATGGAACAGCTAGTCACTGTTCCCACGAGAGGAGAAAATATACTAGATCTCATTGTCACAAACATGGGGACAAAATGCTCCACACGGAAGAATATCCCTCATTGGTGAGATCTGATCATAAAGTAATCTCACTGGAAATCCAGATCCCGCCCCCAGCCCAAGCAAAAAAGACCATAGTGAAGAACTTCTCTAAAGCAAACTTTACACTACTCAAGACTGGTGTGGTATCCTTCAAGGCCCCTGAGCCAGTGGAAACCACAACCCAAGCTGCAGAAGCCCTTACAAATGCCTTCTATGAACACCTCCAGGACTGCATGGATCAGGCAATCCCAAATAAAACCAAGACTCTTTCCACAAAGGGCAAACGTCCAGTCTGGTGGACCCCAGCCATTAACAAACTTTACAATAAGAGGAGAAAGCTATTACATGATAGAACAAAATCCATAAAAGGGAAGTCACCCCTGATCATTATTAGTAAAAAATACGAGCACTCATAAAATCAACTAAGGCCAATTTTGAGAGAAAAATTGCCATGGATTCAAAGGACAATCATAAGGCCTTTTTCAGCTATGTTAGGAACCTGGGTGGAAACTCCCAGATATGCTCAGAATTAGTCCAAAATGATACAAAAATCACTGAACCCACAGACATTGCCAACATACTGGCAGACAGGTTCAGTGCAAACTTCACCCCCTCTCCCCTAAAGGAGAGATAACTATCCCAGCCGAGTGTAGCCTCCCGGACATCTCAAATGCGCAGGTGAAAGCTGCTCTCTCTAAAGCTAAAAACACAGCATCAATGGGACCGGATGGTGTCCCGGCTGTGTGCTACATGAGCTAAATGAGGAATTAAACCCGCACATAAGGCAGCTGTTTAATCTCAGCCTTACCACAGGATACGTGCCCAAGGAGTGGCGTCGGCAACTGTTGTCCCACTCCACAAAGGCGGTGCCTCTACGGACCCTGGTAATTACCGCCCCATAAGCTTAACAAGTCTAGTCTGCAAAGCTATGGAGAGGATCATAATGGAGCTCATAAACAAAGATATAGGGACTTGCAGACATTGGACCCGACCCAGTTTGGCTTTGTCAAGGGAAGATCATGCCTTTTGAACTTGGTCGACTTCTTGAAACAGTCACCAAGGCCATTGATGAGGAAAGGCAGTCCATACAGCCTACCTTGACCTTGCAAAGGCTTTCGACACAATACCCCACTCGGGTATTGTAGAAAAACTTACCAGCTTAAATGTAAACCCATATGTCACAAGATGGGTTGCAAACTGGCTTAAGGACAGAACCCACAGGGTTAGAGTTGCTGGCGCTGTGTCAGACTCCAAGCCGGTCACAAGTGGTGTCCCACAGGGCTCGGTCCTTGGCCCCCTATTGTTTGGCATCTACTTCTCAGAAGTACAGGCCAACATAGGAGGACTTTGGCTGACAAAGTTTGCAGACGACTGCAAACTGGGCGCCATAGTGGAAAGTGCATCAAACATGGATATCCTTCAGAAGGGACTCACGGAAACAGATAGCTGGTGCCAGAGCCATGGCCTGAAGTTAAACGCCAAAAAATGTATAGTCATACCCTTCAGGAAAAACAAGGTAACCCCAAGCTACCATATAGGTGGCAATCCACTAAGCACAGAAGAGGTTATCAGGGACCTGGGGACCCAGGTTGACAGTGGCCTTTCTTTTGACACTCACATTGCTAAAGTGGTTAGAAAGACCTTCTACATTGCCCACCTGATCATGAAGGGATTCACATCCAGATCTAGTGAGGTTATTGTTCCCCTGTACTCTTCACTTATCAGACCAATGATCGAGTACAATGCCCCATTCGGGATGTATCTCACCCGACATCTGCAGCAATTGGAGAGACCCCAAAAGTTCCTCACCAAAAGGATAAAGGACTCCAAAATCTGTCATATGCTGCCAGATTGAAGAAACTCCAGCTCTATTCAGTCGCATACCATCTGCTCAGAGGTGACATGTGCCTGACATACAAGGCCATGTCCAACCCGGAATTAATGGACATGCTCCACCTCACAAAATCCAAATCCACCAAAACCACTAGAGCAAGCGACTTAAACCTTAGCACGGATATAAATAGGACGTGCTGGAGGGATAGATTTATCACTCAGAGACTCCCTATGCTGTGGAATAAAATCCCGGTCCATGTGAGGCAGAGCACCTCGCTGACTCTGTTCAAGAGAAATCTAGACCTGTGGATGGGAGATCATAGGTTTACCCCGGGAATCATCTCTGTGTCACTGCTGGGCAGAGGCACAACAAACTAATGGGCACAGTATTTTTTCATATAAGGGGTGGCGTAAGCCACAAAACTTTTTGGGCTAGGCTTATAAATGCCTTAGGGCAGATAGCCTAGTATAAACCTATGAACCTATGAACCTATATATCTGTCCCTCCAAACCATTCTCTTGATGTTGTAGAAGAAGTTTAGATCCCTAAACCAAGTATGTGTGATGTAATTTGACTTGTGGATGCGCAGTAAATCCATCAGTATTAGGTCAGAGAATGCTTTGTATGCTAGACACAAGTCACCTCTTAACAGCCTGTAGGACACCAAGTACAGTGACAGGGGTTTGAGTCATTCCATGTAGGACATGTTTAGGCCTTGCATCTTTTTAGTAAGGTATCTCTGCATGCATTCCAGTTGTTGCACTTGTCTGGACAGATACATGGCAAAGGGGGAATTATATTCAATGTTTGGCCTAATGAAGGCTGAGTAAAAGGGGGCAATGAGATCCCTATATCCAGACACAATCTCTTTGTTTATAAGCTGTGCAGTAGAGAAGGACATTCTTAAAACAATGGATACACGTTGTCAAAAGCTAGTGTTCACTGTCCAAAATCCCCAACAACTAGGTCAGCTCTTAGGGGATTATTGTTAATGTGCTAGTTCTCTGGGACCTCAAAAATCTAGATCCCTCAGAACCACAAGGGTGGAGACTTAAACCTTGACACGGGTTATAATAGACTATGCTGTGGAACAAAATCCTGGTACATGTGAGGCAGAGCACCTCTCTGGTCTTGTTCAAGAGGAATCTTGACCAATGGATGGGAGATTGCAGATATACACTGCTTGACAGAGGCACAGCAAAATGATAGGCATAGTTTTTATTCGCAGATAGCCTAGTATGAACCTATGAACCTATGAACCTATAGATGACTTTCCTAAGGCTACAATAATTCTGTTTTGGGATTTAGTTTCAGTTCATGATTTAGGCACCACTTATTTATATGGGAGAAACCTTCCTGCAGGAAAGCAAAGTCATTTAGGGATTCAGTGACTGTTCCTAGCTTGCAGTCATCAGCAAACTTAGTCGGCCAGAACCCTTTGATATTAGCTTTTATTTCTAAAACGTAAATGCCAAACAGGACACGTTCCAGCAAAGAATCCTAGGGGATTTTAGTGGTGACTGGTCTCTTTGTGGAAGCAACTTCCCCTATTTTGATTTCCTGCATCTTATCTGTGAGCCAGTTGGCAAGCCAGCAGATGAAATAGGGGTTTATTCCCAGTATATTTATTTTTCTTCTATGCTTAAGTGGGGAATTGTGTTTAAAGCTTTGGTCAGGTTGAAATATGAGGTGTGTACCATTTTGCCTTTATCCATTGCTTTAGTGACCATTTCAAAAAAATCTACCAGGTTGAGGAAGCAGGACCTGCCCATAACAAATTAAAACTGATATGAGTCCAGTGTTTCAAGGCTGTCTGTGTCCTGATTGATTAGTTCCATAAGTCTTTCCATGGCTTTGGGTATGTGGCTGGTCAGACTTATGGGTCTATAACTGCCTGGGTCTATGGCAGGTCCTCCCTTATGCAGGGGAATGACTGTAGCTGTTCTACATTTGCTTGGTACAAAACCTGTAAGGAAATTAAGATTGAAGAGTGTTGTTAGGGGTATGGCTAAATTGTACTTAATGCCATTTAAGATGCATCCAGGGATATTGATATCAAGGTTAGGACTTGGACTTATGTGATAAATGGAAGTGAACCAGTTTCAGGCATATCTTGTGGGGCAGACAGAGGGGAGAGTGTGGTAAAGTTAGAACAAAATTTATTGGCCAGTAGCTTCAATTTATCTTCAGTTGTAGTGAAGGTGACAATGTTCACAATCAGCTCAGTGCATTACTGCATTGTGACTTTGATAATATGAACATATCTAAAACATGCCTTTTGATTGTCTTTGGCATGGGTAGCTACTTTTATCTCAAACCTGGGTTTTGTAGATTTTATTAAGCTTCTGATTTGTTGTTTATTTCAGTGATAAAGGTTCAAACATTATGGGAATTACTCTTCTTACTTTTGGTCAAAATTCTTTTAATTTTGTTATAAAATTTGTTGATATCATGGCTCCACCATGAGGGTTTGTTTCTGGGGTTTGGCCTACACTTGCTACTTTTGGAAACAGATGCATGTATGCAGCTGTTTACATGCTGGTATAGTGTGTGGTGGTGGTGTGTGGTTCTGCACATTCAGTGGAGTTAACTGGGTTTGGTGGAGATTTGAAGCTTGCCAATGTATCACTTAGGAGTAGGTAGTTTGTCTTAATGTAAATTCCAAAGGTACCTTGAGATCCCTTCTACCAAAGATTTGTAATTTCCAAAGGTACCTTGAGTGGAAGGATCTGTCGTTTCAGTTTTATTTTATTTATTTATTCTCTGCTGCATTGTGCACTTATGCAAAGAAGATGAATGCCCTTAAGTGTTGGATGTGTGCACATCCACCATTGCACACAATGGGGGTATTCCCTTATTTCCAGTACCAACAACTGAGGTAGAAATTGGAACAGCATTTCAGACAATCTTTTTAACCAGAAATTGAAATAGCACACATAATTCTTAATGTAACACTACCCCTTTATAATGACTGCACTCCAGTTATCAATAACTGTGAAGGAACATACCTCTTATGAACAGCACACTACGTTGAGGTGTGTAAAGCTCTCCTCAATAAACCAGCACAATCCCAACAGCAAAAAGGAGGCAGCACCACAGCTAGAGCAGGTTTTTGCAATATAAATAAATTTTAGTTCAGTAGTAAGCGCTTTCATACCCCAACAGACTCTTCTTCAGACTTCAAAAATTGAAGAAACGTCCGTTGGGGCGTGAAAGCACTTACTACTGAATTAAAATTTATTTATATTGCAAAGACCTGCTCTAGCTGTTGTGCTCTCTCCTTTTTGCTGTTGGAACATACCTCTTACATTAAAAATGGACATTTCTGTCAGATGGAGTGACAGTTTTATTTAAAATATATTTTGAGCCTGGAGGGTTGAGTGTGGTAGCATTACATGAGTTTTATCGGAACCACTACTAAATCCCGAAAACCCAAACTACCGACACCCAAAACCCTGAGACCAAATACCTGAAACACTAAAATACCGAAACCTCAAAATTGCGAAATTCAAACTACCGAAAACTACACTCACCATACACCACACACATACACATGCACACACCTTCCCCAGAACACAAACACACAAACCTAAAGTACAGACAAGCAGGGAGGCAAGCCCACCTGCAACCCCCACACCCCCCCTACTTAAATATTCGAACTCCAAGGTTGCACTACATACACAAACACACAAAACACCACCACACACCTACATTCCCCTTGCACACACACATCACAGTCACAACATACACTTACACACTAAACCCCTAACCAACACATTTAAACATAGATATTTACCTGAGCTTCCACTATACCACACCAGAAGTGCAAATGTCAAACTCCTGATGATCAGGATTTTGAAATTCGCGCTTCTGGTCTTTCGGTAATTAGGGGTTTTGGCTATATAGTCATAAAAGTTTGAAGTTTGGTATTTCAAACTTTCGAGATTATGTAGTGATCCCATTTTATCATATATGTGGAGATCAAGTAGGCTGTTTGTAATATTGTCACATAGATCAGGTTATTCCAGCTGGTTGACATAAAGAGACTTAACCTAGTGGGAAAATTTGTAGCACTCACTGAAAGAGGGTGGCAAAGGACATTAAAAATCTAATCAGGAAAATAGACACTTCTTGGGTTTACCATCATACCATAGAAAATACTGCATTTAAAGGATTGTCGCACATAGATCTAGGTGATATTATTTCAGGAACAGGGAACTTGCCTGCTTATGGCGCAGTATAGTGAATTTGGGAGTTGAAAAAAAACTTTCTAAACTATTAGAAATAATAATTAATGCTATTCTTGAATCAATAAATTAGATTACAATTGAATTTTATAATGGGGTGCTGCAGAACAGAATGGCATTTGATTTCACTATTACTTCTAAGGGTGGTACATGCACACTTATGAAAACAGAGTGCTGTTTGTTTATCCCTGACAATGAAAATGCCATTCCTAGACACCTAGAAATTATATAAAAGGCTGCAGAGCTGTCACATGAAAAAGAGACTAATAACTCCCAGTGAGCATGGTTGAAAATATTTTTTTTTTTTTGGTGGAGAGGATGTATTTTGACATTGTTGATACTGATTGCATAATTACTGTCCTTTTAGGTATTATTTTATTCATGAGTAAAATGCTGAATTTAGAAAAAGTATCAAGTTAAAAAATGTGCATATTAAAAATAGAGCAGAAACGCTGTCACTGACCCACTTTAAAGAAAATCATAATATAGAGGATAATGAGGAAAGTGCATTAAGAAATTTTGCACAGATATATGATAAGCTGTTTGGGACAGGGAATTAAACTGAAAAATATTTTATTTATGTTTTTATTCCATCTAAGCATCAGCATGTATTTATTGTTCATAAAACTATTTTTGTTAAGCATCTATTTAAGCATTGCACATGTCAAAGACAGAGAAAATAATTTGATGAATGTCTGATTTCATGTGAAAAAGTGTCTACCCATTTGAAAACCTGCTGTTATTGTCTAGTCATTAGAAAATATCTGACTTGAGTGATGTTTCACTGCATCAAATGTGGGACTGGGAAAGGAAAACTGTAAACTGGGAAACTTGTTTAGTGCATGCATATTTTCTCTCTTTTTGGAATACATCTTGATTTAAGATGGATCCTGTAACCTGTGCCTGTCTTTAGTTTTTTTTCACTGTCAATATGAATATTGCTAGAGCAGAAAGTTCTAACATGGAAGATCATAACTTGTGCCTAATAAGAAAAGGCACAAATAAGGGGTATGCAAATTCTTAGCAAGCAAAATAATACAAAGGTGTTTAGATGATGGATCAATGGCTATAGTTCAAGCGATGCAAAATGTTCTGACTAGAAACAGTTACAATACAAACAAATTAAGTTTCTTGTGTTCGAGGAGACAAGACCATAATTTTATACTCTCCCACATACATGCATTCTTTGCAATAAAGGATATTATTTATCTCTGCTGAACTGCGTTGCATGATGTTATTTTCGATTTTAATAATACTAACTAGTGCTGTGGGATCTTTTACCCCCAGATCAGGCAGATGAGGCCTTTGTTTAATGTTTCATGTAAAGGGTGGCATACTCAGGAATGCAACTCCCATTTAAGTTGCATTATAGTGGCAGTAACGGAAAATTAATCCAAACAACTGGTGTGATAATGGAGCCCATAACCTTCAGCACCAAAGCAGAGGATGCTACCTGTTGAACTGCTCCTATGACTGCTGAATTTCTGAGACTGCTAATGACTAAAGGAAGGGTTAGCTTGTCCTGTCATATGTTGAAAGAATATAGTTTGTTTTAACAGGGAAATGCAATGACATTATGAAAAGAAATGTCTTTACAATAAGAGTAGCTAGGTTATGGAACCATATACTGATGACTTTCAGAAGATTTACAGAAGTGTGACTTACTTTAAAGGGCAGATGGATTTCCCTTTTTGAGATGAGGTATTTATGATGAGGACTGAATAGAGTAGACCACATAATGACCACTTGTGAGGTCCTGACCCTGCAGAGAGAGAATGTATTTATGATGCAATGAAACTTCATCCACTGCATTCATGTCCAGGGGCAGAGAAGTTGTATAAAACTCAATCAAGTTCAACAGCACATTCACAAATAGAAATAAAAAAAGACACCGAACAGCAGTAATAAGTGCAAATTAAAATAATTTTATTTAAAGCAATAACTTCCTGCTACATGTTAAAAGTATTCATTATATTTGTAATGCAGAAGAACAACTTGTGAGATGCACAACTAAGAGACTTAATGATAATAGTGAAGAGGCATACTACTCTGAGGGGCATTCAAAGATGGTTTAGTGCCCTTGCATGATACTACTTACCATGAGCTGTTGAATTTAATTCTACCGCAGCTGCATGTTATGGGGCTATGAATTCACCTGAAATAAACATTAACTTTATGTACAGCTAAGGCAGATTAAAAACACTAGGTTATGATAAGTAGCACCATGTATGTGTACTAATCGCATTTGAATTCCTCCCATTTGTAATTGGTTCTATTTTTTTTTAGCTCAGTTCTGTAGTTGGTACTTCTGTATTACACAACAGTAACAAACAGAACCAACAATGAAAATCCAAAATCAAGAACAAAAAACTCCAGCAGCTGGAAACTCTGAGCAGATCTATAGCAGTTTATTCAAAAAGCAGTAAAATCACAAACCTTTCAGGCTAATGCCCTTCCTCAGTGTATAAGTAACATCTAGTGTAATCACATCTCTGTTGAAACCAATTCAAACTAAAATCATGTGACACAGCCTCAATCAAAGAATATAATCAATTAATTATTTAAATATGATAAAAATAAGGAAATCAGCATATAAAAGCACCAGAAAGCATTCCACATAACCTAAAATATAACTAAATATAACACATTAAAAATACTTAAAACACATTATCGACTAAGAGACATTTATTTTCTACTTAAAATTGGTTAAAGGCTGACAGCTGTATCTATGCCTGGTACAGAATCTGCTTGTAATTGTATGATCCATTCATACTCACACATTTCCAATGTATTATTTAAATCACCAGCCCATCTATTTCTTTGCATAACATTAATCACTCTGAAGTGAAACTCATGATCCATTCCCTTTTCTCCCATACGTTTATTGAGTGCATTCATGTTGACTTTCCTATGTATTTCAGACTTATGCTATATGACATGATCTTTAAGTTTACATGTACATTTTTCAAAATAAAATGCAGCATATTTCACACAAGTAGCCAAATAGACAATATTAGAAGTATTACATGTGGCAAAATATTTGGAAGTATACTTTTTCCTTGTTATTCGGTGTATGAATTCATCATTTTTCAGAATATCTTTACAACATATACAAATATAACAAGGAAAGGTGCCTCACCTTTGAGTTTATCTGGGACCAATATATTCATGTCTTTAAAGGAAAGGCCCTGTTTCAAGTTGGAGCAATTCTTACAGGCAAAGGTACATTTGTCCTCTATAAGCTGTTTAATTTCTGGCATTGTTCATATATGCTAATATGTCCCAGTTTCTTGATATAATTTCCTTCACCCAGTGGTCCTTCTACTCTGTCTAGTAACATAGCATAAATGTTCTTGTTTATGATTAATAGTACTTTGCACACCCGTATTCTTCTCTGCAAAATATGGTCTAGCCCTATCCTGTCTTTCATTTATAATATTATATTTCAACTGTTCAAGTAAAGCATCATTATATCCCCTCTCCTTAAACTCATTTATCATGTTAGCCATCTGGTCGAGACATTTCATTTCATCAGTATTGAATCGAGTAACTCTTAAAAGTTGACTCTTCGTTATACCTTTAAACATGTGAGCAGCATGCATGCTTCTTGTATGTGTGTATTTGTTTGCCTGAATTTCTTTTCTAAAGATTGAGGTAGTAATATTATTATTAACATTTTCTAACTTAATGTCTAGGAAGTTAATCTCATTCAATGAATAATCTAATGTAAATTTAAAAAAAACTACTTGTATCATTCGGGTTCTGGCGTGTAGCTCGCAAGACTTACCTACGAGCTACATCGCTGAAACCAAAAGACTGCAGCAGCACTTTGCCATAGAGCAGTACAGCTGAAAAGAACAGCTGCTACAGCTGTGCAGTATGAAAAGAAATGTTTTAAATCACGGTGATCCCTAAATACAGCTTCTAGGCTGTATTCTAGCAGAGACAGCCACGCTAGATGTGTTTCACGTTCCTTATTTTCATTCAAGGGATTCACACTAATGCAACGCTCTCTCTGCCATTGAAAAATATTGTCAGATTTAAAGTCATGCAAATCCCTTTGCAGTTTGTGTTTCCTAACAGACTCTAATTGCTCTTCAAATTTAGCCACTCTCTCAAACATTTGATAATAAAATTGTATGCTCTCAGAAAGTATTGACACTGAAATGAAAGCACATGCTTTTAAAAAGCTAGAGGCAGCATTTCAGCTTTACTGCCTATTTGGACTTTGGTGTAGTTCCTCAAGTTTTCAGAATACTGAAAATGCCTTCCTTTGGCAACACCTACCCTGAATTACTGAAAAATTGCAAGAACTCAACCTTAAATTGGGTGCTGACTATATGCCTTTAATGAATCAATTCTTCCATAAAATTGAGACTGATTTGCAGGAAGAAATTGTGAAACCAGAAAGGGAGATCACTGGAATGTCAATATTTTCTGACAACATGCAATTTTATTATCAAATGTTTGAGAGACTGGCTAAATTTGAACAGCAATTAGAGTCTGTTAAGAAACATAAACTGCAAAGGGATTTGAATAACTTTAAATCTGACAATATTTTTTCATGGCCGAGAAAGCGTTCCATTAATGTGAAGAATGCAGGGGAGTAGAACACTAAATGAAACACCAAAGGGATCTATGTATGCCCTGGATATATTCCCTACTACTTATTTAAATAACCATAATGCTTCAGGTATTCATGTAGAACAAATACAAAATACCAGTGCTGGCCATAATCTTTTAACACATAACATTATTCCATCACAAGCTGTGAACCCAACCACTCTAGCTAAGAGCATGGCTACCTCCTATGCTGTGGCAGTGAATGGTAGTTCCAACCTTGATAGGATTTTCAACAAACCCCTTTGCCTGTCTGTCTAAATCTACAGGATGTTGTGGAAATTTGAGCCAGGGATTTGTTAAGGAGTAGAACACAAAGAAGAGGAAGCAGAGGAGGAAAATGGAAAAGCAATGGTCCACAAACTTGGAGCCAATCCCAGTACCAGGACAACTAAATAAGCAGGTCATCATGAATTTGCCAAGTCAAGAATTATCCATGGGTGGCATCTCATTGTTGCAGAAAGCTCTTCAATTCATTCCATCTAACAGTGATACAGTAGTTGAAGCCCTGTCAGACCTAAACGTTTTCATGAGGAAACTCAGTTTAAAACTTACATTTAAGGACTCATTGCCATACAGCCCTTAGGTATGTAAAAAGTCTAGTGTATTCATACCCATGAACTGTCCATTAGTGACTGCCTTTAGTAATATTTATGAGTGAGAAGTATGTGAACTGTTTGCTCAGAAAGGAGAAACAAAATGCTATCTCTGACATCTAGAGAGCACAAGGCCCTTTTAAGACTACAAAACAATAGAGACATTGTGATTAAACAAGTAGACAAGGGCAGTGCCATAGTAATATTAGATAAAAAAGATTATAATGCATATATGTTTGAGTTTTTGAATGATGACACTACATTTATCAGAATTAATAATGTGGATATAGCAAGAGTTATACATCAGGTCAATGTGTGTGTTTATGAATTACAAATGATAGGCGATATTTCAAATAATCTATTTAACTATTTTAACATTCCGTGCCCAGTAACACCAGTGCTCTATGGATTACCAACGATACATAGAACTCTGGAGCACCCACTCATGAGACCGATAGTGTCTGGAGGTGACTTGGCGACTGAACCTATCTCCATATACTTGCAATTTATTTTGGTAAGTTTTTGTCAAAGGTTAAGAGCTATATAAAAGACACTTGTGACTTCTTATCACAATTATATGAATGGTGTATGTATAAAAAAGAGATTAGCTTTGTTTTTGTAACATTAGATATTAAGCCTTTATTTACAGTAATCCCTAAAGAGTATGGGATAGAGGCCATATGTGAGTTCATATGTGAGCATAGTGATATGCGTGCTAGAGAAATTGAGACTGTTTTCCATCAGAAAACAGGGGTGACTATGGGCACAGCCATAGCCAGTACCTATGTCAACATTACTATAGACATAGGGAAGAACAGTTTGTTTATAAATGTCCACCAATGTCTGAACATAATGTGTCATTCTATGCATGCTTTGTGGATGATATTTTCTCTGATCTGGGAAGGTGAAAATTCCCACCTACCATTATTTGTTGAATATATGAATGGTACAACAATTTTTTTTTAAATTAACATTAGATTATTAATTGAATGAGATCAACTTCCTAGATATTAAGTTAGAAAATGTTAATAATAATATTACTGCCACAATCTTTAGAAAAGAAAATCAGGCAAACAAATACACACATAGAAGAAGCCTGCATGCTGCTCGCATGTTTAAAGGTATAGTGAAGAGTCAACATTTAGGAGTTGGTCAACTCAATACTGATGAAATGAAATGTCCCGACCAGATGGCTAGCATGATAAATGAGTTTAAAGAGAGGGGATATGATGAAGCTTTACTTGAACAGTTGAAATATATTATAAATGAAAGACAGGATAGGGCTAGACCATATTTTGCAGAAAAGAATACTGGTGTACAAAGTACTATTAATCATAAACAAGAACATTTATGCAATGTTACTAGATAGAGTAGAAGAACCAATAGGGTAAAAGCAATTATATCAGGAAACTGGGGCATATTAAGAACAATGCCAGAAGTTAAACAGTTTACATGGGAGAAATCTAACTTTGCCTATAAGAATTGCTCCAATATGAGACAGCATCTTTGCCATAAAGACATGAGACATATTGGTCCCATACAAACTCTAAGGTCAGATACTTTTCCTTTTTATAATCATGTATGTTGTAAAGATATTCTGAAAAGTGATGAATTAATATAGCCGATAACAAAGAAAAAATATACATTCAAAGTTTTGCCACATGTAATACTTCCAATATTGTCTGTTTGGCTACATGTTTGAAATATCCTGCATTTTATGTTGGAAAATGTACATGTAAACTGAAAGATTGTGTCATAAGGCACAAGTCTGAAATACGTAGGAAAATCAACATGAATGCACTCACTAAACATATAGGAGGAAAAAGGAATGGATCATGAGTTTCACTTCAGGGGGATTAATGTTGTGCAAAGAAATAGATGGGCTGGTGATTTAAATAATAAATTGGAAATCTGTGAGTATGAATTGATTATATGATACAAGCAAATTCTGCACCACACATAAATACAGCTGTCAGCCTTAAACCAATTTTAAAGAGAAACAAATGTGTCTAAGTCAATAATGTTTTAAATATTTTTAATGTGTTATATTTAGTTATGTTTTAGGTTATGTGAAATGCTTTTATGATACTTTTAATCACTGATTTCCTTATTTTTGTCATATTTAAATAATTAATTGATTCTATTCTTTGATCGGGGCTGTGTCACAAATGGAGATGTGATTACACTAGCTGTTATTTACACACTGAAGAAGGGCATTAGCCTGAAAGCTTTGTGGTTTTACTGCTTTTTGAATAAACTACTATAGATCTGCTCAGCATTTCCAGCTGCTGGAGTTTTTTTGTTCTTGACTTCTGCACTGCAAACATATGGATTTTTAACTGTAGCAGTTTATTTATCAAGCCAGTTTACATTAGGGTACAAAGCTATCCCCCCATTGAATGAACTTGAGTCATGACATAAAAGCTGATTAGAAGAAATTAAATGACAGACGCTTAAGCTTAGGACTTTCTTTTAAAAGGGGTTTCCTTTCAAAACAAATCTTGTGTTTGTGTACTTTAGCTTGGGTCTGTGTTTGGCTATCGAAAAAACAGACCCTCGAATGGCTAAATATCAAACATATATCATCTAAATGGAAGATTAGTGAACACATATAGCTTCAAAAATAAATCCATTGACTGGCCATAATTGGCTAACAATCAGGAAGTAATGCTATGCATAAGCTAAGTGTAGGAATCATTTTAAATTTGCCCTATTTCCCACTGTAGTGTGCTCTCACAGTTGGTATATATAGTTAGAGGGGTGTGGGGGGCAAAGCCCCCCATTGTGGTTGGTTGCATTCATGTTGTTGGCCAACTATGGCCATTCAATATATGTATTTTTGAAGTTATACTTGTTTGGTAATTTCCATTTATGTTTTATGTTTGATATTTAGCCATTCAAGGATGTTTTTTTTTTTGATAAGTGAACATTTAGCTTCTCTCGTTTCATTTTGTAGGTTCATAGGTGTTTACTAGGCTGATGACCACAAGGGTATTTTTAAGCCTAGTCATGCATCCCAAATCTCTGACAAGTTCTGATAACCCTTGATAAGTGTAAGCAGGCGTTTGGGAGATGAAACATTTACAGGTTGCCTGTGTCCATTAGAGACATAGGTGCCAAACCAGGGATGAATTTCATGTTTCCCATCTCACTGTCCAAGTTGCACTTGAATTGAGTTAGGGAGGAACTCTGCTTTACATGGATGGAGAGCCTGTTCCATAGACGGGGTAGTCTCTAGATATATACCTGTCTCTCCAGCAGGTCCTATTTATACCACAGGCAATGTTTAAGTCTTTAGAATGGGTAATTTTGGTTCTGTATGTTTTGTGGATATGCAGGCGGTCTCTCAGAGTGGGGTCTAACAATGCTCTATATGCCAGGCATAGATCTCCCCTCAAAAGCCTGTAGAAGACATAATACAGGGATAGGGCCTTGAGGTGGTCTGCACAGGGCATTTTAGTTACGTTCTTTATTCTTTTAGCGAGGAACCTCTTTGGATGTTCCAGTTGTTGGATATGCTTGGTTAGATGCATACCAAAGGGGGCGTTGTACTCAATGATAGGTCTGATGAATGCTCTATACAGTGGAATAATGACTTCCTTGGACTTAGATGCCATACCTTTGTTTTTAAATTGTGCAATGTAGAATGATTGTCTCACTACTGTAGACACATGATGGTCAAAGGCTAGATTACTATCTGAGTGTGTCCCTAAATCCCTGACTACTGGGTCAACTGTAAGGGGTGTATTGTCATTATGATAATTATCAGGGGTGGATGACTTCCCAAATGATAGTATTATGCATTTCTTGGCATGTAGTTTTCGTCCATGGGGCTGACACCAGTTGTTTGTCTGTGTCAGGCCTTCCTGGAGAACATTTGTGTCAGTCTGGAATTCAATGACAGCTCCTAATTTGCAATCATCTGCAAATTTAGTGAGCCAGAGACCACTGACATTGTCCTTGACTTCAGAAAAGTAAATGCCAAAAAAGAGTGGTAAGAGGACTGATCCCTGAGGGACTCCAGTTGTGACTGGCCTTTTTGTAGAGATGGACTCCCCAGTTCTAACTTGCTGGATCCTGTTTGTGAGCCAGCAGGCTATCCACCGAGTGACATATGAGCTTATACCTAACTTCTTGAGTTTGTCAACAATGCCCAAGTGGGGTATTATGTCAAATGCTTTGGCCAGGTCAAAGTAGGCAGTGTGAACCGTTTTTCCCTCATCCATTGCTTTGGTTACCTTCTTAAAGAAGTCCAGCAGGTTGAGTAGGCATGATCTGCCCTTGACAAAACCAAACTTGGTTGGGTCCAGTGTCTGGAGGTTTACTATATCTCTATTGATCATTTCCATAATTCTTTCCATGGCTTTACATATAAGATTAGTAAGACTTATGGGTCTGTAGTTTCCAGGGTCTGTAGATGGCCCACCTTTGTGCAGAGGGATGACTGTTGCTGTTCTCCATTCATGAGGCACTAAGCTTATTAGAATGCTATGGTTAAATAGTAATTCCAGATGCCCTGGTAGGTCATGTTTCATGCTATTTAGAAGGCATCCTCGGATATTGTCTGGGCCCACTGATGCAGTGTTCTTTGTCTTAGAGAGAGTATTAATAATTTGTTCCTTAGTGATAGTAGGTGGAGTTATATTTTATGGTATTTCCTAAGGGAAGGTTAAGGGGGAGAGAGGGCTATAGCTGGAGATGAATTTATCAGCTAGGAGCACTGCATCAATTGGCCCAGACAATATCCCAGGATGCCTTCTAAACAGCATGAAACAAGACCTATCAGGGCTTCTGGAATTACTATATAACTCTAGCCTCCAAACAGGCTTCATGCTTCATGAATAGAGACAGGCAACAGTTATCCCTTTGCACAAAGGTGGGCCATCTACAGACCCTGGAAATTACAGACCCATAAGTCTCACTAGTCTTATATGTAAAGCCATGGAAAGAATTATCATGGAGATGATCAACAGAGATATAGTAAACCTCCAGACACTGGACCCAACCCAGTTTGGTTTTGTCAAGGGCAGATCATGCCTACTCAACCTGGTGGACTTCTTTGAGAAGGTCACCAAAGCAATAGATGAGGGTAAAATTATTCACATTGCCTACCTTGACCTGGCCAAGGCATTTGACACAATGCCCAACTTGAGCATTGTTGACAAACTCAAGAGGTTAGGTACAAACCCGTATGTCATCCAGTGGATAGCCAACTGGCCCCCAGACAGGACCCAGGAAGTTAGAATTGGGGAGTCCACTTCTACAAAGAGTCCAGTCACATGTGGAGTCCCTCAGGGATCAGTCCTTGGACTGCTCCTTTTTGGCATTTACTTCTCAGAAGGAAAGGACATTGTCAGTAGTCTCTGGCTGGCTAAATTTGCAGATGATTACAAATTAGGAGCTGTCATTGAATCTTACAATCACACACATGTTCTCCAGGATGGGCTGACACAGACAAATAACTGGTGTCAGAGACACAGACTAAAACTAAATGCCAAGAAATCCAAAACAGTATCCTTTGAGAAGTCATCCATCCCCGGTAACTATCATATTGACAACACACCCTAGAGCTGACCTAGTAGTCAGGGACTTAGGGACACACACAGATAGTAATCTAGCCTTTGATCATCATGTGTCTACAGTGGTGAGGAAATCATTCTATGTTGCACAACTTATAAACAAAGGTAAGACATCTGAGTCCAAGGAAGTGATTGTTCCACTGTATGTGGCATTCATCAGACCTATCATTGAGTACAATGCACTCTTTGGTATATACCTAACCAGGCATATCCAGCAACTGGAACATCCACAGAGGTTCCTCACTAAAAGAATACAGGGCATTAGTAATATGTCCTATGCAGACCACCTCAAGGCCCTATCCCTATATTCTGTCTCCTACAGGCTTTTGAGGGGAGATCTATGCCTGGCATACAGGGTATTGTCAGATCCCACTCTTTTGACCTCCTGCATATCCACAGAACAAACAGCACCAGAATTACCCTGTCTAAAGACTTAAACCTTGCTTGTGATATAAATAGGACCTGATGGAGAGATAGGTATGTATCCCAGAGACTACCCCCTCTATGGAACATGCTCCCCATCCATGTGAAGCAGAGTTCCTCCCTAATGCAATTCAAGTGCAGCTTGGATAACTGGATGGGAAACTGGAAGTTCATCCCTGGTTTGGCACCTATGTCTCTAATGCAAATGGGTAACCTGTAAATGGTTCATCTCCCAGGCCCATGCTTACACTTATCAAGGGTATTAGAACTTGTTAGAGATTTGGGATGCATGGCTAGCTTAAAAAGGCCCTTGTGGTTGTTAGCCTATGAACTTATGAACCTATGAGGAGGTTTGCCTTATCTTCTGGCTTAGTATACATGGCTCCATTTTCAATGAGCTATGCACACAATAGTGTGCTGCCTTTGAGGTTGTGGACTTAGCTAAAGAATGCTTTGTGGTTGGCCTTGGCCTGGTAAGCCAAACGTACCTCAAATTTGGTTTTGGTAGACTTTATTTGTACTCTGAGTTGTTTGTTTAGTTTGATGAGAGTGCTTTTATCCTGCTGGGTGCTGCACCTCCTAATTTTGGAATGATTTTCTTCCTTCTGTTATACAGCCTACTGATCTATTGATTTTGAGTTCTGTACTTCTTCCTGGTGCATACAGCTGCCTCTGTGCAGCTATTAACATGCTTGTACAGGGTTTCTGTGAACAGTTCTGCATAGGCAGCAGTGTTCACAGGGTTTAGGGGGGCTTGACATTTTGCCAGGTTATCACTTAATAGGAGGTTAGCCTTAGAGTAGTTCCTGAATATTCTAGGTTTAGCTGGGGGTCCAGGTTTTATTTTTACTTCAAAAGAGACCATTTTGTAGTCTAACCTTACCAGGGAAAACATTACAGTAGGGTTGTGCAGCACTCTCCCATATTAGAGAGGACCAGATCCAGTATGGTTGCACCCCTAGTTGGTGTATTGACTATCTGGTATAGGGAGTTTGTGTTCACAAAATCCAGGAATCTCTGTGTCTGAACATTTGGTGTCATATAGGATTCCCAGTCAATAGTGGGGTAATTAAAGTCACCCATGAAAGTGGTGTTGGGTCAGTTTCTTCTAACAGTTTATATTTTGCCTCAAGTACCTGATGCTTCTGGTATGCACATGATATCTAATTTCAGATTCTGTCTCTAATCTGTATTTCACAAAAGTAATTTTGTTTGTAAAGAAGCTTCATTGAGTAATTCATTGGTCTCTCATTTCTGCTTTAAACATTTCTCTAAACCCTAATGTAAGCTGGCACTTGAGAAGATATTAATGTTTCCTTCTTTTACAACTAGAAGTAATGCATCATGGACATTAATATATGAAAGAAAAAAAAGATAAGGAAAAAAATAATTGTTGTTTTAGTTTCTGTCCACATCGATTCCTTAAATACTTCCATCATTAAATATAGCTTATTGTTATCAGCTTGCAAGCTTTCCCACTCTGTGATTATGTTTTGCTTTTTTTGAAAACTGGTCTCCAAAAGTAAGTCAATTTCTTTGGATTTTTTCACTGTTTCCAAAGCGAGAAGCAGGTCACCATTGTTGTCTTTCATATCATTAATTTCTGCTATCAATGTCTGTTTTTCATCAGTGATTGCAATTAACTGTGTGGTCAAGTCTTCCTTTTCTTTCTCCAGTGCATCTAGTTGTGAAATTAAGTCATCTGTTTCTTCTTCATATGAATCTAGTGTTGAGAACAACTCTCTATTTTCGTCTTTCAAGTCCTGCATTTCCTCAGTCAGTGTTTGATTCTCATTAAGAACAGTCTGTAACTTTCTTTCCAGGTCATCTTTTTCACTTTGAATACTTTCGGCTGTTAGCAGTAAACTATCTCTTTCAGTTATTAAGTCTTCCTTTTCATGAAGGATGTCCTGCAAAAGTATATTCATTTCTTCTTTTTCTTTTGTCACTGTTTCTAGAGTCAATGTCAGGTAGTAATTACTGTTTTTCAGGTCATTCCTTTCCATGACGAGGTCCTTGTTTTCGTTCTTGATCATGCACAGTTCCATACTCATGTCTTCTTTTTCTTTTAACAGAGACCTCAGTGTCAAAAGCACATCACTCTTTTTTTGTTGTAAGTCATCCTTCTCCGTAATTACTGCTTGTTCCTCATCGACAATCTGTAGATACTTTTCCATCTGCTCCTTTTCTCTTACCAGTGTTTCCACAGTTAAAAGCAAATTGCTGCTGGTCCACATCAAGTAACCCCTTTCCATAATTAAGTTTTCTTTTTCACAAACAGTGGTCTGCAGATAGGTATTTATTTCTTCCTCTTCTTTTGTCATCGTTTCCAAACACTGAAGCAGGTCATCCCTTTCATCACTGAGCGTGCAGAACTGTCTGTTTATGTCTTCTTTCTCCTTTTCATATGATACTATGTTTAACATCTGCTCACTGACTTTACATTGTAGGTCATGGTTTTCCTCAATAAGTATGTGTTTTTCACTGGAGACATTCAACAATTGTTTTTCTACTGCCACTTTTTCTCTTTCTAATGCTTTAATTTTTTCTTCCTGTTCTTTTGTCATCCTTTCCAAACACTGAAGCAGGTCATCCCTTTCTGTGATTAAGTTCTGTTTTTCATCACTGATCGTGCACAACTGTCTGTTTATGTCTTCTTTCTCCTTTTCATATGATACTATGTTTACCATCTGCTCACTGACTTTACATTGTAGGTCATGGTTTTCCTCAATAAGTATGTGTTTTTCACTGGAGACATTCAGCAATTGTTTTTCTACTGCCACTTTTTCTCTTTCTAATGCTTTAATTTTTTCTTCCTGTTCTTTTGTCATCCTTTCCAAACACTGAAGCAGGTCATCCCTTTCTGTGATTAAGTTCTGTTTTTCATCACTGATCGTGCACAACTGTCTGTTTATGTCTTCTTTCTCCTTTTCATATGATACTATGTTTAACATCTGCTCACTGACTTTACATTGTAGGTCATGGTTTTCCTCAGTAATTGCCTGTTTTTCACTGGAAACATTCAACAATTGTTTTTCTACTGCCTCTTTTTCTCTTTGAAATGTTTTAATTATTTCTTTATGTTCTTTTGTCATCCTTTCCAAACACTGAAGCAGGTCATCCCTTTCTGTGATGAAGTTCTGTTTTTCATCACTGAGCGTGCACAACTGTCTGTTTATGTCTTCTTTCTCCTTTTCATATGATACTATGTTTAACATCTGCTCACTGACTTTACATTGTAGGTCATGGTTTTCCTCAATAAGTATGTGTTTTTCACTGGAGACATTCAACAATTGTTTTTCTACTGCCACTTTTTCTCTTTCTAATGCTTTAATTTTTTCTTCCTGTTCTTTTGTCATCCTTTCCAAACACTGTAGCAGGTCATCCCTTTCTGTGATTAAGTTCTGTTTTTCATCACTGATCGTGCACAACTGTCTGTTTATGTCTTCTTTCTCCTTTTCATATGATACTATGTTTAACATCTGCTCACTGACTTTACATTGTAGGTCATGGTTTTCCTCAGTAATTGCCTGTTTTTCACTGGAAACATTCAACAATTGTTTTTCTACTGCCTCTTTTTCTCTTTGAAATGTTTTAATTATTTCTTTATGTTCTTTTGTCATCCTTTCCAAACACTGAAGCAGGTCATCCCTTTCTGTGATTAAGTTCTGTTTTTCATCACTGATCGTGCACAACTGTCTGTTTATGTCTTCTTTCTCCTTTTCATATGATACTATGTTTACCATCTGCTCACTGACTTTACATTGTAGGTCATGGTTTTCCTCAATAAGTATGTGTTTTTCACTGGAAACATTCAACAATTGTTTTTCTACTGCCTCTTTTTCTCTTTGAAATGTTTCAATTTTTAGTAGCAGTTCATTGATAGTGTGCTGCAAGCTATCTCTTTCATCAGTCAAAGATTTGTTTTCATGAATAATATTGCCAAGATAAATGTTAGTTTGTTCCATTTGTTCTGTTACCACTTTCAATGTTATGAGCGAGTCACTGTCACTATTACTTTTTTTCAGCTTATTCTTTACCATGATCAACTTCTGCATTTCATTAACCATCATAAAAAACCTTGCCTTCACATCCCCTTTTTCTTTATCAAATGATTCTAACATTAAAGGCAATTCTATGTCATCCTTTACCACAGTCTGAGTTTGTTTATCAGTGAAAAGCTCAATATTCATTTCAGTACTCAGATTCCGTTTTTCATGAATAATAGTCTGCAATTGTATATTAAGCTCATCCTTTTCTTTGATCACTGATTCCAATTTCACTAGCAAGTCACGATTACGATTGTTTAAGTCATCCATGTCTGTAATCAAGCTTTGTTTCTCATCAGTGATGATACACAACTTTGCATTCAGACCTTCTTTTTCATGTTCAACTGATTTCAGGTTTAAAAGTAACTCATTGAGTTTGTGCTCCAAGTCACCTTTTTCTGCCATCAGTGTTTCTTTGGTGTTCACTAGAGTCTGCAAATGTCTTTCCATTTCATCTGCTTCTCTTTTAAATACTTCTATATCTAACAGTGGTTTACTGTCACTGAATTCCAAGTTATCACCTTTAACAGTCAAACCAATGTTTTCACAAGCAATAGATTGCAAATATGAACTGTCTTTATGGACGTTTGGGACTGCTGCCAGTGATGGTAGAATGTTACTTTTTTCACTTGCACTTTTAAAATTTTCAAGTGCTGGAAGTGACCCACATTTTTGTCGCAGAAAGCCTTCTCTTTCAGCAGCTAAGTTTTCTTTTTGAGTTTCAGCCATCTGTAGATGAGCAGCAGGTTCTTCTTTATTTCTTTCAGGTTCATCCAGATGAGATATTGTTCTTTCTAACACCTTTTCTGGAAACTAAAAAAACAAAATTGAAAAGGTAAACAAAAGGAGACAGAGCACTGAAAAGATAATTAAGACAGTGCATATTAAAGGTAAACCACACTTACATAAATGAATGAAATGGCATAAAATGTCACATACATCCATGATGCTAATTGCAGTACTCTTCCACATAAACAAACATTACACTTTTTTATTTTGCATGATGTGTAAGACATGTTACTTGAAGGAATACTAGTTACCGATGATACTGGAAACGAGGAAGACTGAAACAAATCTGACATAGTTTTATTCCTTTACAAACAGCATTGCATCTTAATATCTGTCTGTCACATACTGGAGATCAGTACAAAAAATAATGGGAGCTAATAGTACAGAAAATCACATGTAATATACTAGACACACTAGGTGGCATGTTCTCCTGACCAGGAATACATTACATGGCATTTGCACTAATTTAGTTCAAAGAAAAACTGAAACTCAATGTCTTTCAAAAGACTGAATGGGAGAGCTGCACAGAGGAAGAAAGAAGCAGTGGTAATCTTTGTTTTTGTGCCTAGAAACTCTCACGTAACATGGATGTGTTTCCAGTAGGTGGTGTTAATCATATTTAAACTGCAAAGGGAAATGGCTTTTTGACAACTTTCTAAACCAATGAGCATTTAAAAATGTGATAAAACAATGTTCATCGTGAAGCAATTATTTTATTACTGTTAGACTCTAAATTATGGAAGAAAAAAATGACCTCGGTTGCCCTTCTATCACAAAACTCATTTTAAAAAAGGAACAATCAATATTAATTTCACATCACTCAAAACATGAAGCTGTTCAGGCATGTGAGTTCTGTTTCAGTCTATAGAATTTATTTATTTTATTTTATTTTACATTTGTTGACTGGGCTGGTCTAACTGGATATATGTCCATTTTCAGTAGAGACCCGAGGAGAAAAGCTCCAAATAAAACAAAGCAGAATATTGCAACTACAGATACAGTTCACTTGTCAGACACAATAGTTGTATACAAGGTAACATAGTAATTATGATAGATAAACAAAATAAAAGTTTTTTTTACCAAACACTAGTAGAAGAAAAAAAGTATTTAGAAGGGTGTGAAACATTTGAAATCAAAGTTGTTTATATGTCACAGAAGAACAGATAATTATTTACAAGGCAGGGACACAAATTTAATGGCATTGACTCATCTATAAAGCAGTGACACATTTGTAAAGGCCTTCATGGGTACAATTATCCTAATCTATAAGAGTCTCTGAAGAATGAGTTTTGTACAGTCTCAGAATAGCTATATGAGCAGATTAACAGAGGGGAAGGAGGTAATGGTCTTAAAAGTAGCTATGAGGTAAGTAGTATTTAATGCTAGACTTTGGGATAACAGGAAGAGGAATGTCAGTCAGGGTTGGTATAAGGACACAGCCAGTGGGTTTTAAGGTATATTTTGAGTTCCTTTTTGAATAGTGGAGTAGAAGAAAGAGATGTGAGTTCACAGGAAAGTAGATTCCAGGTTTTTCCCATAGTGTTAGAGAAAAGGGAATCCCCCCTGCTTTATTGCTGGGTTTTTGTCTAGATACCAGTAGTTTATTTGCTGAGCGTAGGCGTGTAAGATTTTTATATGGGGCGATTAGACTAATGAGTATTGGTATCTTGCATGGATGATAAAGGGTCTTATGGGCAATAATGAGTTGGTGGAATAGAATTTGATTATGCACCTCTAGCCATTCCAGTTTCAGATTTTGGCAGTGGTGGGTTCTTAAAGGGGAGCCAGTTGCAAATCTGGCACTGTTATTGTAGGAGGTTGCCAGCTTGTTGAGGTTGCTTTTAGATAAATTAGTGTATATAGGAGAGCCATAGAAGAGAGTTGAGATAAGGTGGGTGTTGGCAATAGCTATGGGAGTAAGGAAGGGTTTAATTTTATAGAGCGAGCGTAGTTTCTGTTAACTGACTTTATTGTGGTGTTGATATGAGTATCATAGTTAAGGTTGTGGTCTATTGTTACTCCTAAGAGTTTGGTGGTAGTGTCAGGAGATATGACTGTGCCATTATTAGATTTGATAATGAAGTCAATAGGGGTGGACTTTTGTGTGGGAGTAAAGAGCAATAGTTTAGTCTTTTTGGGGTTAAGGAGGAGACAGCGCTGTAAGAACCATTTTTCTACTAATTCAAAAACATTTTGGGTAAGGGACTGCAGTTCAGATGGTCCAGTAGCAGAGCGTATTAATGTGGCGTCATCTGCGTATTGTATGCATGTGGCTTGAGGGATGTTTACATTTAGAGCATTAATAAAAATTGAGAATAGAAAAGGGCCTAATATAGAACCTTGGGGAACACCAAGGATGACAGGAAGGTGGTTAGATAGACTATTGTCCCAAAGCACTGCCTGTTAGCTAAGTAGGACTTGAACCACAGTAGTGCATGTGTATCAAGTGAGAGGGACATAAGTATATTCAACAGTAGGTGGTGGTTGACCATGTCAAATGCTTTGGAGAGATCAATAAAGGTTGCTAAGGAAAGGGTATTATTGTTACGGTTTTTGTTAATGTGGTCAGAAAATTATAGGAGGGCAGTGGTGGTGCTATGGAAAGGTCTAAAGCCATGTTGAGAGTTAGCTAATAGGTTATTTTGGAGAAGGTGGTCTAACAGTTGATGGTGGATGCATTTTTCCATAAATTTAGCTAAGGGAGAGAGTAGGGCAATTGGACTAAAGTTAGAGAGTTCTGTTGAATTACCACCTTTGTGTAGGGGGATTATATGGGAGATTTTCCAAATGGATGGGATGGTACCTTCTGTTATGGTTCTATTTATTAGGATAGAAATAGGATATGCTATAACCTTTGCTGCAATTTGCAGATATTTGGCAGATAGTAGGTCAGCAGAGGGGGTAGATGGTTTGAGTTTGTGAAGAAGAGTACAGATGAGGGATGTAGGAACAGGTTGTAGTTGAAATGAAGGCGCTAAGTTAGTTGAGGAGGAAGGCAGATTGGAGGATACAGGTGGTAATGAGTTAGCGAGTGACTGGATGGCATCAGTAAAGAAGGTATTAAAGGCATCAGCAATTTGTTTGGGAGTCTCATAGGCTATTCCTGATGGCGTTGGTGTCTTTAAGTGGCCTAGATGCAGGAGTCTATTGATACCTGTCCAGAATGTTTGTGGTTTATGCTGGTTAGTTTGTTGAAGTTGAAAGTAGAAGTTCCTTTTATCTAATAGTATTGATGTTTTAGTAGTATTTGTAAGCTGTTTAAATTTGAAATGATCAGCTGGGTCTTTATTAGTACGCCGTTTGGCCCAAAATTTGTTTCTAAGTTGTATTTTTTGCTTAGTTTCCTTAATTAGCCATGGAGCAATTTTTGTCCTGATCCTAAGAGTACAAATAGGAGCATGGTAGTTCAAGATTTCTAAGAATTTGTAGTTGAAGTATGTCACTGCGTCCTCTAGCTGAAGGTGTTTCAGGGGTGACCAATCACACACACTAAGTTCACTTTGGAAGCTTGCAAGGTTAAAATGTTTATTAGAACGAGTGGTTCTGTAACCGGTAGGGTAGGGAGTACTAGTTCTTTGTCTAATTATATATGTTAGTGAGTGATCACTAATGTCATCTGGTAGGATGCCTACTTTATATGTTGGGGACTGAGTACTTGTTAGAATCCAATCTAAGGTGCTTTCTTTATTAGTCAGTTTGTAGATTCTGGTAGGAGAGGAGATAGTTTGGGAAAAGCCATGTACATTTATGTGGTTAGTAGGATTATCAGTATTACAGCTATTCCAGTCAATATTAGAGTCACCTAGCACTATGGTTTCTTGAGGGAAGCTTGTGGAAAGCCAGCTAAGGATATTTTCAAGGGTGGTGATATTATTACCAGGAGGAAGATAGGAGCATCTAATGTAGATGGACTTACAAGTGTTTAGTTGAAGTTTAGTGATAAGAGTTTCAGTATTGGTGTCTGAAGGGGGGTGTATATCTAGTGAAGTAACTTGGAGCCCAACTTTATATATTATGGCTATGCCCCCCACCATTCTTGTTCAGGTGATCTAACTCAAAATATTGTATCTGCTTGACAGGGGCACAGGAAAATAATTTTCTTGGGTGGCGAAAGCCAGGGTACCTTTTTGGCTAGGCTTGTATAGGCCCTAGGGCCAATAGCCTAGTACCTACCTATGAACCTATGAAGGGCTGATTTCATAGTCTTGGGTTGCTGGTTTTCACCATGTTTCAGTTTGGCATAAGATGTCAAATTCATGTACTTCTAGGAGAGCATGCAGGTGGGTCACTTTATTGTTTATGCTTCGTATATTTAGGTGAGCAATGAAGAGGGAGTTAGGAGGCCTTGTAGGGGTGTAAAAGGTAGAGGGAGAGGGTCTAACTGGGTTAGTGGGGCAGTTATTGGTGGGGCCAGGGTTGGGATGAATGTCACCATCCAGTAGGAGGTGTTGGTGTAGTCTGTGTGTGTGAATTAGAGGATGATAGAATATGTTATGGGTTATAGAAGCATTTTTTTTGCCTCAGACAAAAAAATAATTAAATGTGAAAAAAAATAAATAGAAGCGCACAACAAAATACAGTATAAACTGTAAATTAATGGGCAAATATAAAAATGAAAAGACATGCTAAACCCCATAGAGAACCACAGTTAGATAAATGTGTCATTTCACTGACATCTAAGCATTCATTGGGTGACCATGTAACCAGCAACAATTCAGCAATCATTTTGCAAGGACTGTGACCCACTACAGTCTTCTATTTTATATTAACTATAGTTCCTTAAAAATGTGCGGTACTCAGATTAAGTGCCAACTTACCTCTGAGATTTTTTGAGCTATTGATTCTTTTTCAACACAGGGTTGAAGGTCTTCATTCTTCCTGTGAGACATGAAAAGTAACAGTTGTAAAATAAATTGCTATATCTAGTACTACTGATCAGCATATGTATCCTAATAATGAATCTTAAGTTATCAAATAAAAACAAATGAACAAATCAGGATTTATAAAACCTGCAAGTGAAGCTTTCATGTGATTATCATTAATCAACATATGCATCCTACTAATAAATCTTAAGTTATCAAATTAAAGCACATGAACAAATCAGGATTTATAAAACCTGCAAGTGAAGCTTTCATATGATAATCATTCTGAGAGTGAAAAGTTATGGGATTACAATCTTTCTTCAAGACACCAGTTCGCAGAAGCCCCCTGAATATTCTAAAGCCTTTAAAAAGGGGGAATTGGCTAGGCTCAAAATGGGCCCACAAGGGCAACTGGGTCTTTATTAGATCACCGAACACTTAGGTAAACGAACGGTGATTAATCAACCCCATGTAAGCGAAAGCTTACAAAACCTAACTGTCAGAACAGCGATTTTTTTCCAAGGGAAAAAAATCGATGTTCCAACATAAAAAAAAAAAAAAAATGTAAGCACATTAAAACATGAGATTAAGTGGGGGGCTCCCCCCCCCCACTTAAATATACCAACTCCGAGACCGCACTACAGTGCTGAAAATGACAAAGTACCAAAGTGGCCAAGTGAATTCTTTCCCAGGGAAAGAATTCGCTTACATTCCACTTCGATATTTTGCAGTTTCGGTTTTGTTATTTCAACCAAGACACATTCGAAAACGTGCATCTTTGGTCTGCTGATAGGAACCTGGGCAACTAGCCTAACCTATGAACCTATGCACCTAAGGAGCAGGAGTATTATGCTTAACACTGGGAATAATATGGTGTTAACAGAGCAATTCAATAACCTTGGCCAAAAGGTCACACACACATGTAAGGCTTATGCTCATTGGGTGACAAAGGAAAACTGGGGGCAGGTAACCTGTTAACAAATCTGAAAGCAATAGTAACAAGTGACATGAACTGGGCTAACAGGACAACTAGGGGGCTGAGAAACAAAATTACTTTTACTGGGTATAATATTGTGATCTCCTTGTTAAAAGTAATCTAAATATTGTTGATATGCTATCTTTGGTCTGATGTCAGTGGTAGTAAAGGCTTAAAAAAAAAAGAAAACAGGGCGCTTAAGTCCAACCTGACTCTACAGACAGAAATGGCCTAGAGACAGCAGATATTGGAGCTTAATACCTGCTGGTCACCAAGAGTATTATTATTGAGTGATGTCAGTTTTTAACATTAATCAGATCAAGTTATAAAGGTCCCATTGCTTGATATGTAATAGGATGAGCAGGGCATCCCTAAAAATGTCTGCAGCTCCAATAGCTTCCATAACCAAAAAATGAAAACTCTTGAAAATAATTCAAATATATTTGTATTCAGTCTTTCAAATTATCAAAATGTTAATCAGCTTACCCTGTTTCGGCCTTAAGCTCCACATCCTTTCTAACCTTGGCATTCGGACCCTTATGCAAAAACTCCACTTTTTTCTGCAAATCCTTCAAATACTTAAAAAGAAAATTATTTAAGATTAGTTACATGAAGATCTGATACTGTTAATATTCATCATCATCTTCTTTCGGCTGTTCCCGTTAGGGGTCGCCACAGCAGATCACCTGTTTCCATTTCTTCCTGTCCTCTGCATCTTGCTCTGTCACACCAACCACCTGCATGTCCTCTCTCACCACATCCATAAACCTTATCTTAGGCCTTCCTCTTTTCCTGTTACCTGGTAGCTTCATCCTTAGCATCCTTTTCCCAATATACTCAGCATCCCTCCTCAGCACATGTCCAAACCAATGTAATCGTGCCTCTCTGGCTTTGTCTCCAAACCTTCCAACCTCGGCTGACCCTCTAATATACTTATTCCTAATCCTGTCCACCCTCGTCAAACACAGTGCAAATCTTAACATCTTTAATTCTGCCACATCCAGCTCAAACTCCTGCCTTTTTGTCAATGCCACTGTCTCCAACCCATATAACATAGCTGGTCTCACTACCCTCTTGTAGACCTTCCCTTTCACTCTTACAGGTACTCATCTGTCACAAATCACTCCTGACACTCTTCTCCACCCACTCCATCCTGCCTGTACTCTCTTCTTCACCTCTCTTCCACACTCACCGTTACTCTGAACTATTGACCCCAAGTGTTTAAACTCATCCACCTTCGCCACCTCTACTCCTTGCATCCTCACCATTCCTCTATCCTTCCTCTCATTCACACACATATATTCTGTCTTAGTCCTGCTTACCTTCATTCCTCTTCTCTCTAGAGCATATCTCCATCTCTCCAGGGTCTCCTCCACCTGTTCTCTACTCTCACTACAGATCACAATGTCATCTGCAAACATCATAGTCCACAGGGACTCCTGTCTGATCTCATCTGTCAACCCGTCCATCACCATTGAAAATAAGAAATGGCTCAGAGCTGATCCTTGTTGTAACCTCACCTCCACCTCAAACGCATCCGTCACTCCCACCGCAGACCTCACCGCTGTCACACTACCCTTGTACATATCCTGTACCACTCTTACATACTTTTCTGACACTTCTGACTTCCTCATACAATACCACAACTCCTCTCTAGGCACCCTGTCATATGCTTTCTCTAAGTCTACAAAAACACAATGCAACTCCTTCCGACATTCTCTGTACTTCTCCATCAACACTCTCAGAGCAAAGATCACATCTGTAGTGCTCTTTCCTGGCATGAAACCATACTGCTGATCACTAATCATCACGTCCCTTCTTAACCTTGCTTCCACTACTCTTTCCCATAACTTCATGCTGTGACTGATCAATTTAATCCCTCTGTAGTTACTACAGCTCTGTACATCACCCTTATTCTTAAAAATCGGTACCAAAACACTTTTTCTCCATTCCTCAGGCATCCTCTCACTTTCCAAGATTTCATTAAACAACCTGGTTAAAAACTCCACTGCCATTTCACCTAAACACCTCCATGCTTCCACAGATATGTCATCTGGGCCAACAGCCTTTCCATTCTTCATAGCTATCCTTACTTCCTCCTTGCTAATCCATTGTACTTCATGATTCACTATCCCTACATCATCCAACCTTCTCTCCCTCTCATTCTCTTCATTCATCAGCCCCTCAAAGTACTCTTTCCATCTCCTCAACACACTCTCCTCGCTTGTGAGTATGTTTCCCTCATTATCCTTTATCACCTTTACCTGCTGCACATCTTTCCTAGCTTGGTCCGTCTGTATAGCCAATCGGTATAGTTCCTTTTCTCCCTCCTTAGTGTCCAATCTTTCATACAACTCTTCATATGCCTTATCCTTAGCCTTCGCCACCTCTCTCTTTGCCATGCACCTCATCTCCTTATACTCCTGTCTACTTTCTTCATCTCTCTGACAATCCCACTTCTTCTTTGCCAACCTCTTTCTCTGTATACTCTCTTGTACTTCCTCATTCCACCACCATGTCTCCTTGTCATCCTTCCTCTGTCCAGATGTGATACCAAGCACATTTCTTGCCATCTCCCTTACTAGCTCTGCTGTAGTTACCCAGCTATTTGGTAACTCTTCACTGCCACCCAGTGCCTACCTTAACTCATCCCTGAACTCCACCTCACAATTACCCTTTTTCAATTTCCACCACTTGATCCTTGGTGCTGCCCTCACACTCCTCCTCCTCTTCTTGATAACCAATGTCATCCTACAAACCACTATCCTATGCTGCCTAACTACACTTTCTCCGGACACAACTTTACAGTCTCCAATCTCCTTCAAACTGGCCCTCCTACATAAGATATAATCCACCTGTGTGCATCTTCCTCCACTCTTGTATGTCACCCTATGCTCCTCCCTCTTGTTAAAATATGTATTCACCACAGCCATGTCCATCCTTTTTGCAAAATCCACTACCATCTGACCTTCTGCATTCCTTTGTTTAACATCATACCTACCCATCACTTCCTCGTCTCCTTTGTTCCCTTCACCAACATGCCCATTGAAATCTGCTCCAATCACCACTCTTTCACCCTTGGGTACAGTCATCACCACTTCATCCAATTCACTCCAAAAATTTTCTTTCTCATCCATTGCACATCCAACTTGTGGAGCATACGCACTAATAACATTCATCATTACACCATCAATTTCCAGCTTCATAAACATCACTCTATCCGACACTCTTTTCACCTCCAAAACACTCTCAGCATACTGTTCCTTCAGAATAACTCCTACGCCATTTCTCCTCCCATCCACACAATGATAAAACAATTTGAACCCACCTCCGATACACCTAGCCTTACTCCCCTTCCATCTGGTCTCTTGCACACACAATATACCAACCTTCCTTACATATTTAATATTTACAGACAGTAATATATAGCAATAAGTTGCCTTTCTATTATGATTTTTGGCATTGCCAAGGCAACATTGCACACCACACTAAGGATGTAAAGACAGTCCATGCCAAAACTGCATTGACCTCTTTTGTATTTTTTGTTAACGTGATGAACTTAGTAAATATGACTGTCTCTTTTCGGGGGATAACCCAGGAGTGCTGTCCCCTGCTCATTGTCACAAAGCAGGCAAAACAGCTCAGAGCTCTAGTCCTCCAAATTAAACTGCCACAAAAAAAAATTGGCATTCGCATGCTTTAGAAAGGCCCTAACAATTTGAGTGTTATTTATGAAGTGGTAAATATAAGCCTCCCCAAATGTATTAATGACTCCATTCTCCCTAAAACAGGAACACTGGGGTAGCAGGCATCATTCCACATGTGCTGCCTTAACACCAGCTTGAAAAACATTCACCGTGATATGGATATATGAAAACAGAACAGGTCTGAGTTTAAACTGTATTTTTGTTATTTGTTTCTGCTTACTGCTACTGGGGAAGCTGCACTTGATTCAACAAACAAACACAACAGCAAACATAAATGTATTGCTCTACAAGGTAGTCGCTCATGAATCTAAGAAACTAAACTTATTATTTCCTCTTCCATGCAGACGACGTTTTGGCTGTGCAAAAGCTATGTTGATCTAGAACATCCACAGTGACTTTAGGATCACACACAGCAGAGAGTGAAAGTGAAGGCTCTTACCTCTTTTATGGTGTTATTGACTGAATTAATATCGCTAATGATTACTTCAACATCATCAGTTTCTTTAGCAACATTAGCTTTACCTAGCTGCGGCTGTTTCATGACCTTAGGGCACTGATTCTGCAGCATGTCAGATGACGTGCTTGGAGTGCATTGTTCTGACTTCTTTGCCTTAAAATAAGGAGAAAAAAGAAGATAAAGTAGTTTGTTTTATTCTTTTATTAAGTTTGCTATTGTTCTGACTAAGAAACAATAAGATACACATGAATATTTTCATTTTAATGAGTGGTGGAGATCAGGTACAAGACAAATACTAAACCAGGTTATACAAAACATGGAGAAATTAGAAAAGAAAGCAGAATACTCTGGAGGCAAATATATATTCACATGAATACCCCTGTGTTATTTTTATTTATTTAACATTTGTTGACTAGGAAAGAGCCTATTTTAAGCAGACGCCCAGGGAGAAATGCACCAAATGCATGTCTTTAGAATGTGGTAGGAAACCCACACGAATGCAGGGAGAACATGCAAACTCCACACAGAAGGCACCACAACCAAGAATCAAACTGAAGAACCTCTTGCTGTGAGGCGACAATGTTAACTGCTGCACCACTGCACCTCCACAGTGGTGCAGCACCCCACTTATCAGTCTCCAGGGAAGGTCAGAAAATTTGCCAGAGATCCTGAATTATTTTGCAAAAGAGCTGTGTATGATGCTGAGAAATGACTAAATTAGACAGCCTAACAGCCAATGAGTTTCTGATGCTTTGTTCTGCTTTGCTCTGGCACAGAGCATCTGTTACCCATATTGGTGATGACAAGGTCCGGGATGTTGCTGCCCCTGGTTGGTGTATGGACAAGCTAATCTAGGGTGTTGGAATTGATGAATTCCAGAAAACGTTGAGCAAATGAGTTAGTACACAAGTATAGTTTTCCCAGTTGATGGTGGGGAAGTTGAAATCTCCCAATATTAGGTATTGGGCTATACCTTAATATTATCCAGTATATCGAGAAACATGGAGTGGACATCCTGGGGCATGGTGGGGGATCTGTAACAAGCTACAACCTGAATTGCAGTCTTGCCCAATGTTAATTGTACTTGGATAATTTCAGATGCATTATGTTGAGCAACTGGCCTGGAGGTGTGGATATCCTTTATGAATATGGACGTGCTCCTCTTTTAGTGTTTCAGTCCAGGTTAGGTGGCCGAAAGGTATGGTAAGAATTCTAGCCTGGTAATGCAGGGGTGCTCTCTGCAGCCTTAAACCAGGTCTTTGTCACTGCACAGATGTCAATGTTCTCCATCTTAAGGAGTGCCTCAAATGAGTGCATTTTGAGGTTTAGACTTCTAGCATTGAGTAGCATTACCCTTAGATTGTGCTTGTTTGTATCTACTATGGTGGTGCGTTTGACATTTGAGCCTTGCCTAAAAAAGGCACTATAGGGTCGATAAGAGCCTTAGCCAGTATCCAGAATCCCAGAAGCGACAGGTGCAGGCCATCTCTAGCAAAGCATTGTGGCCTGTCAATCATGTCGTCCCAGGCAGACAGATACTGGATCCCCTTAGAATGACACCGGAAGCTTAGCCAATTGTTGAAGTCAATCATTTTGCCCTTGTACTGTGGTATAATTCTGGGTGATGACAGGATGCTACTCAGGGCTAGTGTCATACCTGCCTGGGCCACATGGTCAGAGATCTCCTCCATGTCTCTTTTCATGTAGTCCAGTGAGGTACATCTCAGGTCATTCACTCCAACATGGACAATGACAGAGTCATATTTGTACTTGTTGTGGAGTGACCTGTGTGTGTGCATTATATGGCAGATCCTGGCACCCGACAGGCAGCTGACAGTGACTTTCTTCTTGTTTAGCCTGGTGAGATGGACGTCAGTGTGCCTGACTATAGAGTTGCCTATGACTAGTGTGTTGGGTACGTTGTTTTGCCTTATGGGCTGAGGTTGAGTGGCACACTGATTTTGTGGGCTATGTGTTGTTTGGTTGGTGTTGGGGTGGTGGTGGTGGTTGCTTGTGTTTCAGCTTTGGAGGTCTGTGTTGTTTGGACAGATTTTTATTGCGAGCCTCCATGAATGTAGGTGTGTGTTTTGTGTTACTATGTGTGGGTTTGGGTGGTGCAAGTTTTGATGGACTATGTGTTGAGTGCATTGTGGTGTTTACCTTCTCCTCTTGACTGTTTGGTGCAGTCTTGGCTGGAGAGAGCTTGGCTTCCAGTTTGGTTATATAAGTGCATCCCTCACAGGTTGTAGTGTTGGGTGTTAGGAGGAGAGGGTTGTCAGTGTACATTAGACAATTGCTACATTGCCCCAAGATGCCCAGATTCATCAGGTGGACAGGAGAAAACACCAAGAGCTGACCCTTAGACATGCCTGGTTAGTGGTTATTAATTTAAGTACTGAAAACTGTTTTCCTCTAGATAAGTGAGAAAAGTTGAGTGCTGCAGTAGTTAAACATAACAACCCCAGACCTCGATAAAGTTGAACTCACGCTAACAAAACTAAAACTTAATGATAGTAAACACATCAATATCATAGGATGCTGCATCCCTCCAGGCAACAATATCCCCATTGCAGAAAAACTCCTAGAATGGATATCTAACTCCCTCCCTCAGGAAAGCATAGTATTAGGGCACCTTAATACTGACTGGCAAAATTGTTCCAGTCATAACCCACTCTCCCATATTAACCTACATGGTCTAACCCAACTCATCACTTCCCCCACAAGAACAGACAAGAGAACCAAACACCAATCCACTCTAGATTGGATACTCGTATCCCACCCATCACTGATATCCCTAGCAGGGTGTCTACCAGACACCCTGAGTGACCACCAAGCCACATTCGTACTCATATCAAAATCACTACAACTGACCCAAATATCTACGTGCCTAATTAGAAACAAAAAATACTTTAACAGCTCTAACTTTATAAATGACCTAAAAATGTGCAAATGGACCACCTAGAAAACCTACCTCTTGATGAAGCTGTACTATATTTCAATACTACCTGTTTAAACACCCTTAACCATCACACCCCCTCCAGAACAACATGAATTAGAACTAAATATGCCCCCTGGTTAACCCCAGACACAAAATCCCTCTTCAAAAAAAGAAACAAGGCCTGGACCAACTACCTCAACAGTAAATCCCAATTGAACAAACAAATATATGTTGAACTACATAACAAAGCCAAAAAACTCACCAAAACAGACAAATCATCTTACTACCAAAAGTTACAGGATAAGCACAGGAACAACCCACAACATTTTTGGGCAGCAATTAACTCTATTCTACAACCAGGTAAAACAACTACCCCAACCCCAAAAATAGATAACAACCAAGAAGACATCCCCACTCAATTTAATAAATACTTTACAGAAACCATCCAGACCCTTGCAAACAACCAACCAACCCTATGACAACATCCCCACCCCTGCAAATCCACCCCCCCACCCCCAACTAACAATTGCCCCAAGTTCAGCTTCCACCCAGAACTAACCAAATCCATTGAAAAACTACTCTGCTAGCTCAAACCAACATCTCTAGCCGCAGATAAATTACCCGCTGAATATCTTCACCTGGCTACAGAAGCCATATCATATCCTGTCTCCATCCTAATTAACAGATCCATCTCCAAGTGTATAGTACCCAAGCTATGGAAAACATCACATATCATCCCTCTACATAAAGGGGGAACCTCCCTGGAACTCAATAACTACCATCCTATAGCCATACTACCCCCTTTATATAAAATGTTAGAGAGGGTAATACACAAGCAACTAATGAAATATCTCCTAGAAAATAATCTAATAGCTACACAACATGGCTTTAGACCTTTCCATAGCACTACTACCGCACTAACAGAATTCACCAACATTGTCAGTACTCACAGAAACAACAGACTCCTTGTATCTGCCACCTTCCTTAACTTGTCCAAAGCATTCGATATGGTTAACCACAATAAACTCCTTCTTTCACTAGCAACTCTAAACCTTACCACCCCTGCCATCTCCTGGTTCAAAAACTACCTAGAGGGAAGGAAACAAGCTGTTATGTGGCAAAACCAACTCTCCCCCTCCCTACCAGTCTCCGTAGGAGTACCCCAAGGCTCCATCTTGGAGGCACTTCTTTTTACCCTCTTCACCAATCAGCTCCCAAACAGTATTCCTAAAGCCTCAATAGTGCAATATGCAGATGATACTACCATAATATGCGCAGCCAAATCAATTGACATCTTTCACTCCCTAACACAAGAATGCTTTTCCCTAGCAGAAACTTGGATTACAAACCAAAGGCTCATTCTGAACCCAAGTAAAACAAAACTAGTACTCTTTAGCTCCTACAGAGCCACACCTCCCACTGATTCTTTCTTAATCTCCTCCTTTAACAAGACCACAATCACCCCCACAAATCATATCAAACTTTTAGGGGTTGAAATAGATAATCACCTTAGATTTGACCTACATATTTCTATAACCATAAAAAAAGTACATAAAAAACTTGGCCTACTGTATCGCAATAAAAAATTCCTCACTGACCACTCCAAAACTACAATAGCGAGGACTCGCCTACTATCCACCCTACTTTATGCCTCCCCGTGCTTACAAATCTCCACAAATCCGACCTAAACAAACTTGATAGTTGTTACAATAAGATAGCCAAATTCGCTACAACCTCTTCCTCAGAACACATCACTGTGAATGCCTAAAACAACTCAATTGGCTAGAACTACCATTACTACTTTAACTCAATCAACTATCACTAGCCCACAAAATAATACGTAACTCTGAAAACACCCCAGCCCTACACAATTTTTTGTAACCCTATACAACCATCAGGCACTTGAGGTCTAGCACACAAAACCTCTTCAAAGTAACCAAATATAACAATGAAGCTGGTAAGTCTGTCTACAGCCACTATATAGCAAAAACCTGGAACTAGCAAAAAACAAAAAGACAGCTTGGAAACACCAAAACAAATTCTCTCTCAGTTTAATTTCTTTCAGTTTAAACTGAAAGAGAATTAAACTGAAAGTGAATTTGTTTTGGTGTTTCCAAGCTGTCTTTTTGTTTTTCGCTAGTTTGTCTTACTTTGGTTCTTGTCTGTTAAAAACCTGGAACTCCCTTCCTGCCCATATAACTGACAACAAATCCCCATCACAGTTCAAGAAACTTGTTAAAACTCACTTTTTGAATAATTGGCTGTGCTCCTGTATCCCCCCTGGCTAATGTCTCATTAGAACACTTCACCTAACTTAAGTAATTCTGCTAAGCCAACCTATTATAGTACTGTACCCACTTAGGACTGTTAATCTACAGCTCATCCCATCTCTCCAGGAGTTAGGGAAGACTACCCCAGCAATGTTGAGCTCTCCATAAGCAATTAAAACCAGGAGAAGACATATTGTAAATTTATTTGTTATCCTTCTCTACTAAAACCAGGCAAAGACATATAGTGAATCGATTTGTTATCCTTCTCACCTATAGCGAGCATCATCTGCTCTCTCGGAGTCTTATTCTGTGTCTCTCTGCTTTTACTCCGATAGTAAATCTATCACAGGAATCCTAAACTTAGGAATATTTTCTAAAACTGAATATTATATTGTAGAGAATGAATGTATCCTATCTGTTAGTTAATATGTATGTCAAAGTCGCTTCTATGGAAATTGTATGTCAAAAGTCTATCCTTAAAAGTATGTTTTGTAAAAAAATTGTTGTCTTGGAACTTTTCTTACCGGGTCTCCACTGAAAATGGACTTGCAATCCAGTTGGACTCTCCTAGTCTACAAATGTAAAATAAAATAAATAAATAAATGAATAAATGTGTAGATTATTTAGTGCTTGCACAAGTTTTGGACAAGTGCTGAGCACAAAGAAACAGTTATGAGTGCTAAAACTAGAAAACTGGCTAGTTCTAAGGGAAAACCTGAAGAGCAGAATTTCTGGCATCAGGAATAGTTTAACCATAGTTAAGCAGCTCTGAGCAGAACTCAAAACCATGCAAACATGGGTTTTTTAAACAGAAAGATGAAAGGGATAGAAATAGTCCAAAATGGCCAATAAAACTACAGATTCAGAGCTGAAACCACTCCTCCAGTGACAGATAGGTTGCTCAAAGCTCACCACTCTCATTGATGAACAGAGAAGCTTCCCTCTAGCATAGTAAGGTCTGGGCAACACAGAAACTACAAAACAGCCCAGAATTCAGCAAAATCTGAAAAACGGTCTCTACTGGTTATAGAAAGGCAGGAAATGAGTAGAAAGATAGGATTTTTTTTTTTGAAAATTAGAACAGATACAGTAATACAAACACTTTTGAGGCAGTAAAATGGCCAGCACACTTGAGTGTAGAGCCCTCAGCAATTAAACAGTTGAAAAACACTTAAAATGATCAATTAAAGTGCAAACAGTATCCAAATTAAAAAACAGTTCAAAATAAGTAGCAAAGTTAACAAAACAAATGCTTGGAGTAGTGCTGTTAGCAAAAATAAGCAGTAGAAAGGAAATATAAGATATTTAATCTACTCAAAGTCTCTGTTTTCTCCTTCTGCTGCTGTAGAACTCTGCAGGACACCCAGGCAGGCTCTTGCTGAAGTAAGACAAGCGCATAATCCGTACAAACATGGGTTTTTAAACAGAAAGATGAAAGGGATAGAAATAGCCCAAAATGGCCAATAAAACTACAAATTCTGAGCTGAAACCACTCCTCCAGTGACAGATGGGCTGCTCAAAGCTCACCACTCTCACTGATGAACAGAGAAGCTTCCCTCTATCTTAGTAAGGTCTGGGCAACACAGAAACTACAAAACAGCCCAGAATTCAGAAAAATCTGAAAACCGTACTCTACTGATTATAGAAAGGTGAGAAACGAGTAGAGAGAGTGATGCAGAGTTCCTCCCTAATCCAATTCAAGTGCAACTTGGACAATTGGATGGGAAACCAGAAATTCATCCCTGATTTGGCACCTATGTCTCTGATGCAAACAGGTAACCTGTAAACGATTCATTTCCCAGGCCCATGCTTACACTTATCAAGGGTATCAGAACTTGTCAGAGATTTGGGATGCATGGCTAGGCTTAAAAAGGCCCTTGTGGTTGTTAGCTTACAAACACCTATGAACCTCTAAAACTGCCTGATATTTGGCCACCCTTCTCTATCACATATTCTTCCTTCTTCAGGGACTACTTTAGACAAGGCAATAGTGTTCAAAGCAGGAGAAGCTTGACCAACAAAACATCTTCCCTAATGGAGCGCTCAAAACAGTTTGCCTCAACTCTTCCTTAAAGATACGTGCACTTTTTTAACAATTTCTTTTTGTAATAATTATCTCCTCATCTTGTAAAGTCGACTTTCTTATTCTAAAATGATTACTTTTTTACTTTAGTTATTTGAGTTGATCTATACTTATTAAGATTTTATACATTGCTGCTTTTTACTTTATGCTCAGCAGCTGTCCAATTACTTATTAATTCCATGGCATCCAGCTTCATACTTTGATGATCCAGTAGTGGGGAAAAACAGTTTGTAGTGGGCAGGCAGGTTTATTGTTGCCTGCAGCAGATTTTATTACAAAGTAAACAGAATACAGCACATGCAGTTACTCAATCAGGCAAAACATTAAAAAAAATAAACGTAGCTATATTAAAGTGAGAGGTAACATAGTAGGGTGTATAGTGCTTGGCAAACAATGTAATATAACAGATGAAAACTAATAAATCATTTTCTACCAGTGGATTGATTCATCACTTTTAGGGAGAAAATTATGGATGTGTAAATCACCTCATTAACAGCCCTACTGTAGAGTGAGTTTGTGTGTTATACTACAAGGGATTAGTGCTGGAAATAACACATTTGCAATACTTTTTGCATCTGTGAAGTTGAAGATGGAGTAAAATGGTCATTCTGTAGTAGGTAACTGTTTATTATTGTGTGATAGGGATCAATATTGGTTCATTGAAGGTTCACTTTAGCGAATCCCCATTCATCAAACAAAAAACATGGAACATTCACTTCAGCGAGTGTTTACTTCACTGAATGTGTTATATGGGGAAAGTAACTACTTGCCCAGCATTTATTCCAGAACACAAACTGGAGTATTTTAAACCCCCCCCACCCCCCAACTATATATACCAACTCTGAGATCGCACTACAGTGGGGAAAAGGGCACATTTCCTTATGCTGGCCAACTAGTTCCTTTTCCTGTGTAAATCCTTTGGTGATGTGAACTTTCAATGTTTTTTTTCAATGAACGGAGGTTTGCTGAAATGCGCCTTTGATGAACTAATACAGACCTGTGTGACAGACAGCTGTTTACTACAGTGTGAAATATGTTATTACACTGTATGCCAAATATGATAAACTTTACTAGGAATTTATTTGTAGTACATGGATTATATTCTGAAATCAGGAAAAAGATAAAATGTATTAAGTGCTTCCCTAGTGCAAGCCCCAAACTTAACAGCACTTGGGGGTGCTTTACAAAACCTTCTTAAAGGCACTTGAATGTTAAGATTATTGTACTTGGCATACAGTGTAATAACACATTTGTTACACTGTAGTAAACAGCTGTTTATCACATCTGCAATAAATAAACTCTATAATAATAGGAAAAAATTGCTGTCTAGGGCCAAGAAGGAGCAAGTGCCTAATTGGAAGAAATCTCTCCTTAGCCTAAACAAGCAAATAAGAGAACTAGTGAAATCCTCCAAAGCAAACTTTGAGTCCAAACTGGCCACATTGTTTGCTTTGGAGGATTTCACTAGTTCTCTCCTTAGCCTGAACAAGCAAATAAGAGAACTAGTGAAATCCTCCAGAGCAAACTCTGAGTCCAAACTGGCCACACCTACTAAAGACAATCATTAGGCCTTCTTCACATATATCCGCAGTCTCAAAGGAAGTACTCAGATCTACTCCAAACTGCTGGTCAAGGACACCACATATACAAATGTTTTAGATATAGCCAACCTGCTGGCAGACAGGTTCAGTGAAAGCTTTACCTCTCTGTCAGGTCATCCCCAGCACCTGTCACCCTCCCCTTATCCCTAGGGAGCAAGTCATGACTGGCCTCTCAAAGGCAAAAAATACAGCCTCCATAGGACCCAATAACATCCCAGACTGCATCCTACATGAACTCAGGCAGGAACTTGCAGCACCATTAGACATTTTATTCAACCAAAGCCTGAGTACTGGCTTTATCCCAGCTGAGTGAAGGACAGGCACTGTCATTCCTTTGAACAAAGGTGGAGTGTCCATCGATCCAGGAAATTATAGACCCATCACCTTAACTAGCCTGATCTGCAAGGCCATGGAATGGATTATCATGGACCTCATTAACAAGGACATTGGCAACCTCCAAACACTTGATCCTATACAGTTTGGTTTTGCCAAGGGGGAAGGTTATGTCTGTTAAATTTCGTCGACTTCTTTGAGGCAGTCACCAAAGCCATGGATGAGGGGAAGACGGTGCACACCGCCTACCTTGACATGGCCAAAGCCTTCACTATTATTCCCCACTCAGGTATAATAGATAAACTCTCTCAATAAGGCTTCATTCTGTATATTACCAGATGGGTAGCAAACTGGCTCACTGATAATAGGGGAAGCCACCTCAAGCAGTAGACCCGTAATGAGCATTGTACCCCAGAGATCAGTCTTGGGGCCTCTGTTGTTTGGGATATACTTTTCTGAGGTGCAGGCCAAAACCAGTGGGCTATGGCTTACCAAGTTTGTAGATGACTGTAAGCTGGGTGTTATCATCTATTCCCCTAGTGATGTGGATATCCTCCAAGAGGGTCTCACCCAAATAAATGACTGGTGCCAGAAACATGGCCTCAAACTGAATGCCAAAAATGCATCATCATCCCCTTTGGGGAGAGGGATGTCCCTACAAATGATCACATTAATAACAAGGTCCTAAGCATGCAGTCAGTTGTGAGGGACTTGGGCACTCAGGTTGATAGCAAAGTGACATTTGACCCCCGTATTGCCTCCATTGTACAGAAAGCTTTCTATGTAGCCCACATCATTAGTAAGGGTATCTCATCCAGGGAAAAAATAGGTCATAACATCCCTGTATTCTTCCCTTATAAGACACATTATTGAGTACAATGCCCCTTTCACCATGTACCTCACAAAGTACATGCAACAGCTGGACAGACCACTGAAGTTCCTCACCAGGAGAGTCCAGGGCCTCAAACATCTACCCTACACAGATAGGCTAAAAGCCCTGTCCCTCTACTCAGTCTCATACAGACCCCACAGAGGTGACCTCTGACTGACATACAAAGCAATCTCAGATCCCACCTTGATGGGACTGCTGCATATCCACACGTCAAGCTCCACTCGTGTAACCTGCACGGGTGATCTCAACCTGGTCTGTGACATCCGTAGGACTTGTTTGCAGAACAGATTTGTCTTGCAGAGAATCCCCTTCTGTGGAATAGACTCCCTCTCCACGTTAAGCAGAGTACCTCATTAACCCTTTTTAAGCGCAACCCAGATAATTGGATGGGGAACAGAAAATAGACCCCTGGGATTCTACCTGTGTCCCTGCTGGACAGGGGAATCAGGTGCTGAATTGTCAGAACATGGGCTAAATTCTTGGATAGCTTGTAAGCACCTCAGGACCAATAACCTAGTAACTTCCTATGATCCTATGGTAGTAAACCATTGTTTACTACAGAATGATCACTTTACTGCATCTTCATCTCCACAGATGCACAAATTACTCCAAATGTTTTCTATCCAACAATAATTCCTTGTGGTATAGCATAGAAACTCACTGTACAGTAGGGCTAGGTGATTCATATATATATATATATATATATATATATATATATATATATATACATAGTTGTCTCCCTACAAGTGATCAATCAATCCATTCCTACACAAGGATGTATTACTTTTACAGCTGCTTTATTACACTGTATGCCAAGCACTATACACCTTGCTAAAACATTTATCCTCTTCCATCGTATTTCTTTTATCTTCCACTTGAATATAACTTATAGGATCATAGGTATATACTAGGCGAACAACTGCCAGGTCCTTTATAAGCCTAGCTGGGCAGCCAAATCCAGCTGTGTTTCTGTGTATCATGGACGTTTATTAGGAAGGAGTATGTTAGTCAGAAAGTTTCTTAAGGTTATGTGGGAGGAGGAATATTAGTTTAGGTATAGTTACTGTCTGCCTCTGTCTATCAGGTCTATCAAAGACATGGGAGCCAGACCTGGGGTGAACTTCTGATTTCCCATCTATTGGTCAAAGTTACACTTAAATAGGGTTAGGGATGGACTCTACTTCACATCATGGATGGGGAACCTGTTCCAGGGCATGGAGATTCTCTGAGACACATATCTGTCTTTCCAATATATCTTTATTATATCACAAGCAAAATTTAAATCCTTGGATCTAGTGGTTCTGATGCTGTTCTGTTGCAGTGTTCCAAAATGTTTCAAGGAGATGACTATCATTCCTCTACCCAAGAAACCACAGCCAACAACTCTGAATGACTACTGACCAGTTGCTTTAACCTTGACGGTAATGAAGTGCCTGGAGAGGATGGTCAAAGATCATATAGCCTCAATCTTACCTGTGACACTGGACAGACAGTAATTTGCATACAGGAGAAACCGCAGTACAGGGGATGCCATCTCACTAGCTCTCCATGAAACACTGACCCACTTAGAAGGCAAAAACTGCTATGCAAGACTACTATTCATCGATTTCAGTTCTGCCTTCAACACTGTCATCCCTCAGAATCTGATATGTAAGCTACTTCATCTGGGCATAGACTCTCATTTATGCAATTGGATTATGAGCTTCCTTATTGAAAGGCCTCAAAAGGTTAGTGTGGGAGACAACAGCTCTGGAAGTATCATCCTGAACACATGAGTACCACAGGGGTGTGTCTTAAGCCCTCTACTTTTCACTCTGCTGAGACATGATTGCATGGCCACACATGAGACAAATAGAATAATCAAATTCATGGATGACACCACTGTTATAGTCCTGGTCAAAGATGGAGAGGAGGAGGCCTACAGGAAAGAGATTAATCAACTACTGGTCTGGTGTGACAGCAACAATCTAACACTGAATGTCAGCAAGACAAAGGAGTTGATTGTTGATTTCAGAAGATCTGAAGTACCAGACAAACCTCTAGTGATGAAAGGGATGACAGTGGAAAGGGTCAAGAGTACAAAGTTCTTGGGTGTTCATATCATGGAGAACTTATCCTGGTCAGTCCATGTATCCAGCTCAGTCAAAAAAGCTCAGCAACGCTTGCACTTTCTAAGGAAAATTAGGAAGGGAAAATGACCAAGCTCCACACTTCAGACCTTTTATAGGGGCACCACTGAAAGTGTCTTGAACAACAGCATTGCAGTCTGGTATGGGAGCTGTAACAATCAGGATCGGAAGGCTCTCAAGAGAGTTGTAAGGTCGGCAGAAAGAATCATTGGCACCTCCCTTACACCTCAGGAGGATCTACACAAATGCCGGTGCATCGACAGGGCCAAAAAGATTTCCAGGGATCCAACACATCCTGCCAATGGTCTGTATACTCGCCTGTCCTCAGGCAGGAGATTCAGAAGCCTGCATTGTAAGACCACCAGACTAAAAAACTGTTTCTTTCCACTCTCCATTAGACTGTTGAACTCTTGGGAAAAACAAACCATGATGACTGTTAACATAACTAGCCTATCAAGGGGCTTATTTTATGGATGTGCAATAACCAAGTGCAATACTAAGGTAGCTCACCTACACACTGAAGGACTGTAAAGTGCAATATACAAACTGTGCAATAATTCAGTCTATTCATAGATATGCTGGTATTGTTTCAATTTTACTTTGACAATATTACCTTTATTTTGTTCCTTGTCTCCTGTTCTGGGATGGGTGTGGGTTACTGCTGTCCTACTTTACTTACAAATTGCTACTTATTAAAATTCTACTGTGATATTTTATTAATTTTTCTCTGTCTATATGTGCAACTGTTTCCTGAATTGAGAACAAAGCATTGTAATTTTGTTCAGCTACACTGCTGTGCAGTTCTGAATGACAATAATAGATCTAACAACCAAAACCTAATAGAATTGTATAAACCAACTCGTCCTCCAGGTAAAAATCTCCTATCCTATGGTCTAGCACGTCTCTGGAACTCTCTACCACCATCCATTCATACCACCTCAAACCACTTTTCATTCAAAAAATCTCTTCACTCACATCTAATATCCCAGTGGGAATGCTCCCACCCCACATAATCTCCTCCCCTCTTTACACTGGCGACTTTCATTGTACGTACTCTCCTAAATCACACATCCTGCTCTTGCTTGTACTACGCTATTTTACAATGAATGTATTAGTATGCACCTCTTAAGTGCAAGCTTCCTTAAGATGTTATAGCTTCTCAATATTGTATATTGCAATGTTTTTCACTAGTCTGTAGCATCTATAATGTTTCTCACTAGTCTGTATTATCTGTAATGTTTTCCACTAGTCTGTAGTATTTGTAATGTTTTTCACCAGTCTAGTTTTTGTAGTGATTGTAATCTAAATCCTTACTGTAACTTTGCTTGTTTGGAGCTTTTCTCCCCAGGGCTCCATTGAAAACGGGTTCATCTTGGCTCAATGGACTATCCTGGTAAACCAACTGCAAATAAATAAATAAATAAAGTTTTATTTGACTTTCTTTGACTTTGACTGTTAATTTTGCTGATGTATAAAAGGTCCATCAAGTATGGATCTTAGGATGCCTTGTATGTCAGGTGTATTGTGCCTCTCAGTAACTTCTAGCAGACTGAATATAGAGACAGAGCTTTAAATTGATCTATATAGGACAATGTGTTTATACCCTGAATCTTCCTGGTAAGGAACCTTTGTAAACATTTCAACTGTTGCATGTGGGCATTATACTTAATGATGGGTCTGATAAGGGCTGAATAAAGTGACACTGACCTCCTTGGACCTGGATGTTATGCCCTTACTTATAAGTTTTGGTGACACAGAATGATTTTCTTAACTCCTTGGCTACATATTGGTTGAAAGCCAGATTGCTGTCTACATGTATTCCTAGATCCCTGACTACTGGGTCTGCTCTTAGAAGTGTCTTTTCTATGGAGTATTTAGTCTGGCTGGCAGTTTTCCCAAAAGGCATTTCTTGGCATTGAGGTTTAGTCCATTATTTTGGCACCAGTCATTTGTTCATGCTAGACCCTCTTGTAAGATGTTTGTGCCATGGCAGGAATCTATGGTAGTTCCCAATTTGTAGTCATCTGTAAACTTAATCAACCAAATGTCCTTGACATCAGCCTTTACCATTAAGAAGTAGGTGCTAAATAAGAGTGGTCCCAGCACAAAGCCTTGAGTTACCCCACTGGTGACTGGTCTCTTGGTGGAAGTGGCCTCACACTAACCCTGACTTCTTAGGCCTTGTCTGTCAGCCAGCTGGCAATCCAGTGAGTTGTGTAGGGGTTTATGCAGAGTTTGGTGAGCTTGCCAGTTATTCCTGAATGGGCTATTGTATTAAACACCTTAGCCAGGTTCAGGCAGGCAAGATGCATGGTTTTCCCTTTATTCATTAGCCTGGTGATATTCTCATAGATGTCCACCAGGTTTAGTAGGCATGACCTTCCCTTAACAAAGCCAAAGTGTGTTGGGTCCAATGTCTGAAGGTTGCCCATGACTTATTTGATCATTTCCATGATAATTCAAACCATGGCTTTATATATTGAACTAGTCAGAATAAAGGATCTGTAATTTCTGAGGTCAGTTGGTGGTCCGCCCTTATGAAGTGGGATGACTGTTGCAGTCTTCCATTCACATGGCACAAAGCCTGTTTTGAGGATATGGTTGAAAAGTTACCCAAGTTGTCCTGATAGATGTTTCAGGCTTTTTAGGAGGCAACCAAGTATATTGTCAGGGCCCACTGAAGTTCTATTTTTGGCTTTGGTGAATGCTGCTAAAACCTGCTACCTGCTAATAATTGGGGGTTATGTTTGTAGGTATTTCATGAGGAGAGATGGGGGAGTGGAGGTGAAGGCTGAGCTGAATTCATCAGCGAGCAGATTTGTTGCTCTGCTCACTGAAGGTGGCACCATTGCTTACCAGTTTGGCAAACTGCTGTGTGCTGCCTACGAGCTTATAGACATAGCTGTGGAAGGCCTTGTGGATGGCTTTAGCCTGTGTTGCTATCTTGACCTAATAGTTGGCGTCACTGGGCTTGATTAATCCTCTTAGTTTCCTGTTTAGTTTAGAGAGCTCTTATTATTATAGGAGTTGCTCTTCCTGCTTGTAGCTCGGACTTTTTTCCTTTCTTTATATACCATTATCAAGATTCAGATTCCACCAGTGTGGTTTGTTTTTGAAGTTTGTTTCACTTCTAGTAATTACAGCAGCATCTATACAAATATTTATATGGTTGAACGGGGGTCTTAGTGAACAGTTCTACATAGGATGCTGTAAACTCGGGATTTGGAGAGGCAATGAATTTTGACAAACTATCACTTAACAGGGAGTAAATTGCTTTGGAATAGTTCCTAACTATTACAGGGTTTGCTAGGGTTACAAAGTTGATTTTTATTTAGAAGGAGAGAGCCTTGTGGTACAACCTCACCAGTAAGGATGTGACACTGGGGGCACTCTCTCATGTTGGTGTGTACCAGGCCCGATATGTTTGAACTTCTTGTCGGTGTGTGCGCTATCTGCTCAAAGGTACTTGTGCTAATAAAGTCCAGCAATCATTATGCCTGTGAGTTTGAGGCAGTGTATGTTTCCCACTCAATAGAGGGGGCATTAAAGTCTCTCATGAACAGAGTATTTGGTTTAATGGTGAGTGTCTCTTGGGACACAAAGGGTAGCATATAGCTTGCTAGGATATGGTATGGGACTTTGTCTATGATGATATCCATGTGGATAAACTCCAAGGCATCATCCTGCTTAACCAACCCAGAGGTGCACTTGTTGCTAATGTAGATTGAGACTCCTGCACCTTTGGTCCCTGTCTGTGCAGCTGATGGTATAAATGTGTGGTAGGCACTGAAGCCTTCCACTGCTGGAATACTTTCTGCAGGCTTAAACCAGGTCTTGGTAAAGGTACAGATGTCTATATTCTCCAGAGTGAGAAATGATTTAATGTTATGGAATTTCTTCTTCAGGCTGCTAAGATTGACTAGGTTTCTTTGGATTTTATTTGCTACATTGGTAGGTTTGTCAGTCTGGCTTTGCCTTAAAAGAACTCTACAGGGGTGAATAAAGTTTTAGCCAATATTCAGAAGCCTGGGGGGGGGGGGTTGGTGGAGATGCAGACCATCCTTTGTAAAGCAACGTTGTTTTATTAACCACATCCTTCCATTCTGACAAATATTGAATTCTTCTGGAATGACATCAGAAACTAAGCCAATTTTTGAAATCAATCATCTTTTGATCCTACTGTGGCATCATTCTTGGTGAAGGTAAAATGCTGCTCAATGTAATGCACATACCTGCCTTTGGTGCATATTCAGAGTGATCAGTAATGCCTCTCTTCACATAGTCAAGATGCACAGAGTAATTCCATAAAGTAAATTCAATGTGAGCAGTTAATATAAAGAAAGAATTCTGCTGCAGCAGTGAAGCATGTTTAAAAACACTGTGCCACATAGGAGGATTTGCAATATCCACTCAGGTTTCTTTGTGGACCTGAATGAGACTGTGGCAAAACACTTGTGTCATAAAAATGCAAAGGAAACAGCAGCAGAATGCACAGCACATGGAAAAATATAGGGTTTTACCTTTTTGTGGACAGAAATATGTTGCAAATCCCCTACCACAAGCTGTTGCCCCCCACCCACCTCAAGAGCTGACACCTACCCTTCAAACTCTTCCTACAGCTTTGTGCTGGGAGACGGAGGGGGAGCTGACACCTACCCTTCAAACTCTTCCTACAGCTCTGTGTTGGCAGATGGAGGGGGAGCTCACACCTACCCTTCAGACACTTCCTACAGCTTTGTGCTTGCTGGGAGATGGAGGGGGAGCTGACACCTACCCTTCAAACTCTTCCTACAGCTCTGTGCTGGGAGACGGAGGAGGAGCTGACACCTACCCTTCAAACTCTTCCTACAGCTCTGTGCTGGGAGACGGAGGGGGAGCTGACATTTACCCTTCAAACTCTTCCTACAACTCTGTGCTGGGAGACGGAGGGGTTTTATGTGAAATTGGATTTTCTTTCTCCTCCTCCTCCCTTTCTCCACCACACAGTTTAAACTCTTTAATACTGGCCACAACAGTCAGGAAATCCTTCTATGTGGCACACCTCATCACTAAGGGCTTTTCATCCAGAAAAAAGGAGCTCATTGTCCCACTGTACTCATCCCTCATTAGACCCATTATAGAATAAAACGCCCCATTTGGTATGTACCTCTCAAGACATCTACAACAACTGGAAAGGCCACAGAAACACCTCACTAAAAGAATCACAGGCCTAAAGCAGATGCCCTATGCTGACTGTCTAAAAAAACTCCACCTATACTCTGTCGCATATCGTCTACTCAGAGGCGATGTCTGCTTAACATACAAGCCCTTGTCAAACCCAGAGCTGTTGGACATGCTAAACGTAAAGAAATCTCAATCCCTCAGAGGCACATGCTCCAGGGATCTAAACCCTGTCATCACAATGAACAAAACATGCTGGAGAGATAGGTTCCTGACCCAGAGACTCCCCAGACTCTGGAACAGACTGCCCATGCATGTCAAGCAGAGTGCCTCTTTGGCCTTCTTCAAAAGGAGCCTTTATGATTGGATGGGAGATTGGAACTTCACCTCAGGGATCACGTCAGTCACCCTGCTAGACAGGGTTCCAGGGAAGTAAATTCTGTGGGACAAAATAGCCAGGGAATTGTTATGGCTAGGCTTGTATAGGCCCTAGAGCCAATAGCCTAGTACCAACCCATGAACCTAAGTGTAAATGTATGTACTGAGCAAACCAAATATAAAAATAGTTTTTGCAAAAAAATAAATAAATAGTAGTAAAATATAGAATTTGACATTCTCCACTTGAAGAATTTACCAAAAAGATAAGAAAAAAATTGGAGATTCTCTGTTAGAATTAAAGAATATTAGGAAATGCATGAAGATTGTTTTACTCATTCAGCTCAGGAATGATAAATGACAGTTGTTTAAGTAAAGGTACTATAACAGTAGATGTTCAAATGACCACTGCTGCAGTACCTGCAATTATATAGGTCAAACCCTGCCAACACCAGTTTTCAAGGCTTCAGGGCACCTTCCACACACCTAAACTGTCTGGAAGCTCAGGCTGAGCTGGCTAAAAGACAGGTTTGAGGACAAAGCCCTTCAGAGCTTTCATGCTGAGAAACAGAGGCTAAGCCCTGAGAGGACATTGCTAGGGACAACAAAGAAATAAATGTCCACACAATGGCATAGAAAACACACCAAAAACAACGGGTGGGATTAGATAACTGCAGCAGTGATCATTTGAATGTCTCCTGTTATGGTAAGTTTGCTTATTACAACTTTACTATGTTCATCATACTGGCCACTGCTGCAGTAGTCTAAGCTATATGGGTAGATTACAATCACCTAAAACAACTGGGAATTGGTAGGAGGAGAGTCCAGGAAACCCTGCATAATGGTCTTAGCAAAGTCTGACCTAGCCCTGAAGAAGAAATGTAGCTTGTACTGTTTTGTAAAAGCATGTACAGAGGACGAAGCTGCTGCTTCTAGAATAGGGTCTATATTATGCGATCGAATAGTCAAATGTTCGAACACACAATAGTCGACCCGTAATAATCGAACCACCACAATGTCGAACGGAAAATAAAAAAACAAAAACCCACCCAAACAAACCATTTAAACACTCTATGCAGGGGGCAAGCCCCCCCTGCACCCCCCCCCGCTACTTAAATATACCAACTCTGAGATTGCGCTACAGTTCAGACAATGGAAAACTTCCATTTCTGCACTGTACAGAGATTTTCATTGAACTGTTTGACATTGTGGCGGTTCGATTATCATGGGTTGACTATTACGTGTATTTGATCACATAATATGGACCCTCTAGAATATTTCTAGAGCCAGCCCCTTCCAAAAAGCCATAAATAAAGTCAAGGCCCTAGTAGAATGTGCCTTGACCCTGTCTGGAATAGTTTTCCTGTGGTAGGAATGACAAAAGGTAATAGCCCAAAATAACCATTTAGAAATCTGTTTTGACAGAGGTTGTCCCTTCTTACATTCACAAGATATTAGCAAATGATCAGAAGTTCTGAAACATTTTGTGCTGTCAAGATAGGATCTGAGGTATCTGTGGACATTCAAGGTATGAAGTTTCCTTTCTCCCTCATTTTGACCCATCAGAAGAGCTTGCAACTCAGAAACTCTTCATGCCGAGGTCAGTGCAAACCAGCAATACTGTTTTCCATGTTAAAAACCTCAAGTCAGCCAGAAGAACTAGTTCAAATGGAGGAAGTGTTAGCATCTCTAACACAAACTTAAGTTCCCAGAATGAAGCCATCAGTTTTCTTGGAGGTCTGTTATGCAAAACTCCTTTCAAAGACATGGAAATATCTTGAAAGAGAGGGATCCATGGGCATACATGCTGAAATGGTTGATAAATGAACACTGATAGAGGAGTAAGACAGGCCATAGGAATATATCTTACACAAATATAGCGAAGCCATAGGAACACTAATCCTGAATGGGTGATGGTTATGTTGTTGGCACCAACTAGAAAACCTTTTCCATTTGCTTGTATATCATTTTCTAGTAACCGGGTTTCTTGCCTCCATTAATACCTGCAGCCTGTCCTCTGTAAACAGGTGCCTAAAAGGTATTAAGGCCCTGTCATCCAGGCAGCCAGTTGAAGGTGTTTGAGGTCAGGATGGCTCAAACACCCATGTTCTTGTGTGAGTTGATCCAGTCTGTGAGGAATCTTGTGGTAATTGCCCCTAGACAATTCTAAAAGAAGGCAGGAAACACTGTTGCCAGGGCCAGAAGGGGGCCACCATAATGACATGGGGGATTCCTTCAGAATCTTCAGAAGTACCTTGGATATCAATGGAAAGGGTTGAACAGCATACAAAAACATTCCTGTCCAAAGAAAATGCATCTGCCTTCCAGGCCTTCTTGCATGGAGCCCTAGAGCAGAATTTTGCCAGCTGATTATTCAGTGAGAAGGCAAAATGGTCTACTGGAGGGTCTCACCACAGATGGATAAAGTCTTTGTCCTGTTCAGCTTGTGTGCTGCTCAGTTTTGCTCTGAAAGAATGAAGGAAGGCTGTAGAGTGAGACTGTGCTGTTAAACAGTATCCCATGTTAACATAGCTATTTTGCATAGGGGGTATGACATGGTTCCCTTTTGATTGTTAACATACCACATCACTGTGGTATTCTTCAAAACAACTGGAAGTGGTACTGGGGACCAAAGGTGATTCAGACAGTTGAGTGCTTTGATAAAGGTAAGCATCTCTTTTACATTTTATGTGCTTGTGTCAGTCTTTGTTATCCCAGATATTTGCAGTTTTCTCTCCCTTGACTCTTCCCAAGCAAAGTCTGAGGTGTCTTTGGTGACTGACTGTTTTGGAGTAGAAGGAGAGAAGCAGAGACCAGGACAGAGAGGTAGTTGATGCCACCGCCAAGTAATTTCTCTTTTCATAAATCCTGGAACTGGAATCTGGAAGGATAATGGGTGTTGGTGCTGGGACCAAGAGACTTCATATACTTTGTAATGAGGTGTCTAGCAGACACCCAAACACATAATCTTTGATGATGGATTTAAAAACACTTTCGGAAGTTCTCTTGGAATCTCAGCCTGCATAAAAGATCTCTCACCAAAGTGAAAAATTCTTGACACTTTGAAAAAGACTCTGCAAAGATAACAAGTTATCTAAATATGGAAAATGTGAATACCCTGAAGCTTGCAATGTGCTATAACTGGAACTGGGCACTTTGTGACAGTTACATTCCAGTCTAACATGGCTAGTGTGCATACGGGGTAAGACCTGGTTCCCCCTTCTGTGTTTATGTGCCACATCACTGTGGTGTTTCCTGTAACAACTACCACACAATCCTGCAGTGATTAGCACAAATACTAAGGCAGAGAACTAGTAATGTGATCCAGACACGCAAAATCTTAAGAAACATTTGAGTCTGGATAGATAGCAATGTGAGGATAAGTGTCTTTTAAACTAAATGTTATCAAAAACTCAAATGAGGAAGAAGAGGTAAAAGACTGTGTACTGAAAGCATTTTGAAATTAGGCACCATCACAAACTGGTTTAGGAAAGAAAGGTCCAGAACTGGTATCCAGGCATTTTCTTTCTTTAGCACCAGGAACATTTCTGATTAAAAATCTCTTGCCCACTGCGAAGGAGGAACTGTTTCTATTACTCCCCCCTCTCCCGAAAGCCTGTAGTGCAGGACAAGAGTGAACAGAGGGGTTTGGTCTGTTGGATGCAGAATTCCCAGGAAAGGAGTAGTTTCTTCTCACTGCCATCTGTACCCCTGCTGAATCAGTCTCAGAACTCATCTGTCTATTGCCAGAGAGAAAGGGAGATTCAGATTTCCTGGAAGGGATAAGGGACTTGACAGAGCGGGAATGGCTCTAGGTGATTTGGTCATGTTGATTAATGTTGCCAAATGGGCATGGGTATTTGCTGGTGATAAGTGGATGAAGGACCAGCCTACTCTAACCTACACCAGGGTCCCATGCTAATAGTGGGAGGGGTGTATGTGCCCCTACTGGCCAGTGTGTGCCCGCCATAAAGCTCAGCAACCCTTGGTCAGTAAGCTACTGGCTGGCTAGAGTCTAGTTGCCCAGTTTGGGTTACCTGGAATACCTCTGTTGAGCAAAAGCTGGACATAAAACCATCACCCTGCTAAACATGAACTAACAATTTCTACTTTCAATGAAGGCTCATTAACCAGACACAGCTTGGAAGTGGATGGCATAATGGTAAGGAGGAGGCTGGACATCCTGTGTATCCAGGAGACAAGGTGGAAGGGCAGTGCAGTAAAGCCACTTGGCTAGGGATCCAAGTTTACTACTCAGGAGGAGGACAGGCTAGAAATGGTGTACAAATTGTGGTGAGGGACACACTTCAGATAGGATGTCATTAAAATTATTGACAGACTCATGGCAATCAGACTCCTGTGTAATGATAGGGCAGTATTCATAACCTCAGCCTATGCCTAACAGTACAGTTGTGATAATGAGGCAGAGAGTTCATTCAGACAGCAGTTGCAACACCTTCTGGGTAAAGCAGGACAACACGAATTGGTGTTAATAATTGGTGACTAGAATGACCATATCCGAACAGACAGAACAGGAAATGAGGACAGGCTGGGTCCACATGGGCTGGACAACAGGAATAAAGAAGAAGAGGCCATTCTAGACTTTTGTTTGCCAAATGGCTTCATAGTAGCCAACATATAATTTAGAGAGACTCAGGTAGACTTCTTCCTAGCAAGGAAAGGACACCGGGTTAGAATCAGCAATTGCAAAGTCACTCTCAGTGAAGCAGTCGTCCCACAGCATAAACGACTGGTTGGCACAATCAGCTGCAAGCTGTGGTCACAGAAGGCTGGAAGGTCAATAGAGACCAGGCTGAAGACCTGGAATTTGACTGGAGAGAAAGCACAATTCAAGGAATTACTCAGGACTCTAGCATGTCCAGAAAAAATGGAAATAGGTGCAGCTGAATAAGAATGGCAGTGCCTCAAAACAGCATGTGTGAAAATTACAAAAAAAATATGGGTCCAAGCCAGGTATGTATATAAGTTACATTAAAAAAGCGGGTGGTAGAATCCAGAAGTTCAGGAAGTCATCAAAAAAAGGGGGAGTGCAGGAAAAGTGGGAGATAGAAAAGGCAGACCAGGATAGGAAAGAATAGTGATCGGCTAACAAAGAAGCTAAGAAAATAATTGCAATAGCAAAGAACAGAGGCACTCTGAAAAGTAAGTCAGTAGATGGCACGAAGATACTCTATCAGGTTGCAAGGCAAAGACAGAGATATGAAGAAGATAGGCAGACACCCACCATAAGGAATGGTAGCAACAACCTGGTCACCAGTTCACAAAACATCAACGGCAGATGAAAAGAGTACTTCTGAATGAAGAAAACCCCACAGAAGCTTTACCACCCCAGACATAGCCTATGATGAAAGATGAGGAGGAGCCCACCTTAAAAAAAGTAATAACAGCACTAAGGAAAATGAAGTCAGGGAAAGCAGCAGGCTTAACTGAGGTCACAGCAGATATGATAAAGATGCTGGGTGAGAGAGGGGATAAATAGCTCTTGATGGTACTCCTAGCAATATGGAGAGAAAGGTGTATCCCAGATGACTGGAGAATATGCATACTAGTGCCAGTGTTCAAGAACAAAGAGGACATTCACAACTGTGGGCAGTACAGACATATCAGACTCCTGCCACATTGTATGAAATTTCTGGAGAGGGTGACTGATAAATGAATAAACAGTGTAGTAGAAAGTATGATGGTAGACAATCAGTTCTGATTCATATCAGGATGCAGCACAACTGACCCAATGTTTGCAGTGAGACAGATAATTGAGATGAAAATAGACATGAGGAAGGAGTCCAATTGGGCATTCCTAGACTTGGAGAAAGCATATGACAAGGTCCCATGAAAACTGATTTGGGCAGTCCTGTAGGGGTTTGAAGTCCCAGAAACATTGGTAGAAATAGTGCAAGCTATGTACAGTGACCCAACAAGTCAGGTACTAACAGTGTTCTGTCATACAGAGGGGTTCCCAGTAAGAGTGGATGTGCACCAGGGTTCAGCTTTGAGCCTACTGCTGTTCATACTGGTGATGGACTACATTAGCAAACAGGTCAGAGAGGACAGTGCAATAAAGTTGTTGTATACAGACAATGTAGCATTACAGGCAGACTCTGAGCAAGAACCTCAGCAAACGGTAGGGGAATGTAATGCAAAATGAAGGCTCATGGGATGAAACTGAGTACATATATGACAGTAGTAATGGCAGCAAAAGGTGGAGTTCAGAAGAAGATGAGAATTGAGATAGAAGGGAAAATAGTCAAACAGGTTAACAGTTTTAAATATCTGGGAGGGGTGAGTGAGGAGAAGGGAAGTTTGAAAGAGGAAGTCAAAGCTAGAATCAGAGTTGTAGTAGCCAACTGGCACAGAGTTGCAGGTGTAGTGTATAGCAAAGAATGCGAAAGAAGCTGAAAAGTAAGGTGCACAAAACAGTGGTACAAACAATACTACTGTAGGACACAGAAACCTGGGCAGTAAAGGAAGAATGATTGAAGAAGGCAGAGGTGATGGAGATGAAGTGCCTGAGACAAGTGGTAGGATGCCCACTGTAGGATAGATGACAAAACTAGGACATAAGAGCAGAAGCCAAAGTAGCTCCAACTGCAGAAAAGGTCAAAGAGAACAGATTATGGTGGTGCAGAAAAGCAGAAGACAATCTGGTGAAGACGATTTGGGACAGACAGGAAGAAAAAATGACAAAGGGCATCCAGCAAATTCATGGATGTATTGTGTGAGAGAAGACCTGCAACAGTCAGGCGTGAGTGTCAAAGAAAGCAGGAGTGTGACACTGAATTGAGAGAGATGGCGACAGTTGACTCAACACCCTGGCCCCATATAGAAAATAGGAAAAAGGGGGTTGATGATGATGATGAGAGAGAAGTACAAGGTCACTTACAGTCATTTTGACTTAGGTGATTATTATGTTAAAAATGTCAAGGACCTATTGTCACACCTAGCCATGCTTCCCAAGTCAGAATCAAACCTGGTACCATACGTATGTGAGGTAAATACTTTACCCATTACATCAACCCTTTATTTTGACCGACTCCTGCTTTCTTTTGGGAACCTCACTGCCATTGTTTTTTTAAACATCTGCTTACTGGCATTTTTCCTCAAACTTTTATTTCTTGCCAAAATTGGACAAAGGAGCAGAAAAACCCTTGGAAAATTTAGAGATGAAGGGCTGAAAAATCTGAGAGATTCTCTGTATCAGCTTACCCCTTACTTCACATTTTCTGTAGCTGAGGGTCCAAAAACTAAATCTATGTCCAAAGGTTAATTTAAAATTTCGTGTTTACATCATCTGGAAGGTTTGAGAATGCAGACAGGAAAACCTCCTCAACACAGTACCAGTGGCAACAGCCCTAGATGTAGTAACTACAAGCAATGAGTAGTGATCTAGGAAACAGAAGAAACTAAACCACACAGAACAGACTCTTCCTCTTACTTCATAGTTCAAAATTAGTCAGAATGAACTTTAACATATGAGCATGACAATGTAAAATTATGAAAATTAAAGTTTAGAGGCCTACATGCTTCCCCAAACTTATCAATTATTTTACCATCCTTGTCAGAAGGGGGAAGATTATAGTTATCAAAATGCTTGGCAGTAGCGGGACTGTGTAGAGTTATAGCTGCTGTGGCAGGCCTAGGATAAGTGTATATAGGTTCATAGGTTGGTACTAGGCTATCGACCCTAGGGCCTATACAAGCTTAGCCAAACAATTCCCCGGATATTTCTTCCCACAGTATTTACTTCCCTGGACCCCTGTCTAGCAGGGCGACTGAAGTGATCCCCGGAGTGAATTTCCTATCTCCCATCCAATTGTCAAGGTTCCTTTTGAAGAGGGCCAAGGAGGCGCTCTGCTTGACATGTATGGGCAGTCTATTCCAGAGTATGGGGAGTTTCTGGGTCAGGAAACTATCCCTCCAGCTTGTTTTGTTCATTGTGATGCCGAGGTTTAGATCCTTGGAGCGTGTGGCTCTGAGGGATTGGGATTTCTTTAAGTGGAGCATGTCCAACAGCTCAGGGTTTGACATGGCTTGTATGTTAAGCAGAGATCGCCTCTGAGTAGACGATATGTGACAGAGTATAGTTGGACTTTTTTTAGATGGACAGCATAGGGCATCTGCTTTAGGTCTGTGATGCTTTTAGTGAGGTATTTCTGTGGCCTTTCCAGCTGTTGCAGATGTCTTGTGAGGTACATACCAAATGGGGCGTTATACTCTATAATGGGTCTAATGAGGGATAAGTACAGTGGGACAATGACCTCCTTTTTTCTGGATGAAAAGCCCTTAGTGATGAGGTGTGCCACATAGAAGGATTTCCTGACTGTTGTGGCAATGTGGTTATCGAAGGTGAGACCACTGTCCACCTGTGTCCCATCACACTTTCAGTGTTTAGTGTACTGCCACCTATGTGGTAATTCATGGGTACATGTTTTTTCCCAAAGGGGATAACTATACATTTCTTGGCATTAAGCTTGAGCCCATGGCTCTGGCACCAAGCATCTGTTTCTGTAAGGCCCTTTTGTAGAATATCCACATCATTTAGGGATTTAATAATGGCTCCCAGTTTGCAGTCATCTGTGAACTTTGTTAACCAGAGTTCCTTAGTGTTGGCCTTTACTTCAGAGAAGTAGATGCCAAACAAGAGTGGTCCCAGGACTGAACCCTGAGGTACTCTACTTGTCACTTGTCTGGAGCTGGATTTGGAATCAGCTACTTTTACAGTCTGGGTTGTGTCAGTAAGCCAGTTGGCAACCCATCGAGTGACGTAGGGATTTATTCCCATTTTAGTAAGTTTATCTATGATTCCAGAGTGGGGGATGGTATTGAAGGCCTTGGAGAGGTCCAGATAGGCTGTTTGGACCGCCTTTCCCTCATCCACAGCTCTGGAGACTGATTCAAAGAAGTCAATCAGGTTCAGGAGACAAGATTGGCCCTTCACGAACCCAAACTGGGTGGGGTCCAGTGTTTGAAGTTTGCCAATGTCTTTGTTTATAAGTTCCATGATAATGTGTTCCATGCCCTTGCAGATCAGGCTCGTCAGACTGATGGGACGGTAGTTCCCAGGAACCAAGGTGGATCCCCCCTTGTGGAGTGTGATAACTGTAGCTGTGCGCCACTCAGTGGGCATGAATCCTGAGGTGAGGCTATGATTAAACATGACACTTAGGTGAGGTGCCAGTTCATTTTGTAGTTCATGTAGTACACAGCTCAGAATGTCATCTGGTCCCATGGATGCTGTATTCTTAGCTTTGGAGAGTGCGGTTTCTACCTGTGTGGCCGTGATTACCGGACTTTGGCAATCTTTTGGTATTGAGATGGGCCATTTAGGGGTGACAGGGGGGTGAAGTTGGCGCTAAATCTATCTGCTAGGATATTGGCAATATCCTTGGGATCAGTATATTTAATGCCATTCTGTTGTAGCTCAGAGCAGATCTGAGCATTGCCATTTAGATTCTTGACATAACTATAGAATGCCTTGTGGTTGTCTTTGGAATCTTTGGCAATTTTATTTTCGTAACTAGCTTTGGAGGATTTTATGAGGGATCTCAGCTTCTTACTGAGGCTGGTAAGGGAGTTTTTTACATCCTGGGATTTTCCTCTTTTCTGCAAGAGTTTCTTCCTCCTGTTGTATAGTCTGTTTATGGCAGGGGACCACCAGATTGGCTTCCTTTTTTGGAGGAAAGTGTTTTGGTTCTATTTGGGATGGCACGATTCATGCATGAGTAGATGTGCTCGTACAGTGCCTTAGTGTAGGATTCAGCAGTCAGACTTTCAGCTCCCATCTGCATGGGTGCCAAGAAGTTTGTCACTTCTGATTTAATTAGCATGAAGTTGGCTTTGGTGAAATTTTTACAGAGGTTTCCTTACTGGAGGGTGGATGTCAAGGGTGCTTTGCTTATGGTCAGACCTGACCAATGAGTGGGTGACCACTGGTGTGGGGCATCTATCTCCCATGTTAGTAATGACTAGATCTAGGATATTGGAGCCCCTGGTGGGACAATGGATTAGTTGAGCCAGTGCATTTGAATTTATGAATTCCAAGAACCATTGGGGAAAGGTGGTGGTACCTGAGTAGTTTTCCCAGTTAATGGCAGGGTAGTTTAAATCACCCAGTATTAGGGTGTTTGGTTGTATCTTAGTATTTTCCAGTATGTTCAGAAATGTGTAGTGAGAATCTTGGGGCATGGTGGGGGATCTGTAGCATGCTACACTTTGGATTGCAGTCTTACCTAGTGTTAGCTGCACCTGGAGAATTTCAGATGCATTGTGTTGGGCAACTAGCCTGGAGGAGTGAATATCCTTGGTGAATATGGAAACTCCTCCACCTTTAGTGTTTCGGTCCTGGTTTGGTGGCCGAAAAGTGTGGTAAGAGTTGTAGCCTGCCTGCTATTGCAGGGGTGCTCTCTGGAGTCTTGAACCAGGTCTCAGTTACTGCACAGATATCGATGTTCTCCATTTTTAGGAGTGCCTCGAGAGAGTGCATTTTGAGATTTAGACTTCTAGCATTGAGTAGCATTACCTTCAGATTTTGCATGCTTGTATCTGTTACGGTAGTGGTTTTGTCCTTTGAACCTTGCCTAAAAAAGGCACTATATGGATGGCAAGAGCTTTAGCCAGTAACCTGAATCCCAGGGGTGACAGGTGCAGACCATCTCTGGCAAACCATCGTGGTTTGTCAATCATGTCATCCCAGGCAGACAGATACTGGATCCCCTTTGAATGACACCAGAAGCATAGCCAATTGTTGAAGTCAGTCATTTTGTCCTTATACTGTGGTATCATTTTGGGCAAAGGCAGGATGCTACTCAGGGCTAGGGTCATACCTGCCTGGGCCACATGATCCGAGAGCTCTTCCATGTTTCTTTTCATGTAGTCCAGTGAGGTACGTCTCAAGTCATTCAATGCAACATGGACAATGACAGAGTCATATTTATACTTGTTGTGGAGTGACTTCAGTGCATGCATTATGTGGCAGATCCTGGCAGCTGACTGTAATTTTCTCCTTGCTCAGCCTGGTGAGTGGGACATCAGTGTGCCTGACTATAGCATCATCTATGACTAAAGTGTTGGGCACATTGTCTTGCCTTAGGAGCTGTTGTATCATTTTGGTTGTGACTGGTGTTTGTTTGCGTTTCAGCTTCAGAGGTCCTTGTTGCTTGGGCAGGTTAATGTTAAGGACCTCCGCATATGTAGGTTTAGTGTTGCTATGTGTGGGTGTTGGTGGTGTGGGTTTTGAAGGGCTATGTGTTGCTTGAGTTGTAGTGCAGGTGTTAACCTTCTCCTCTTGACTCTCTAGCACAATCTTGGTTGGAGAGAGCTTTGCTTCCAGTTTGGCTATGTAAGTGCATCTCTTACAGGTTGTAGTGCTGGGTGGTAGGAGGAGAGGGTTGTCTGTGTACATGAGGCAGTTGCCACATTGCCCTAGTATGTCCAGATTCATCAGGTGGACAGGAGGAATCTCTGGAAGCTGACCCCTGGACATACCTGTTTAGGGGGGCTTTTTTTGTAAAGTACAAGAGCTGTTTTCCCTTACCTTTGCAAGGCACTTTGCAATTATAGGCTGTTTAGTGCCTATGATTCATTTCTCCTTATTAACAAGGAGAGTTTAGTGCTTGCATCAGTTGATACAAGCTTTCAAGTCTCCTTGTTAATAAGGAGAAATACATATAAATATGAAAGGAGGAACATTGTGCATTGTACATCTGTTTCCTTAGGTGCAGCAGGCTGGTTGTCAGGGAAACCACAGGCTGTGACAAACACACCCTCCAATGCTGGCAGCACTGGGGGAACTGGAGGAGGTTCTGGGACTTCCAGTTATAATAATCCATATCCATGAACCTATGAAAATATGAGCATAGTATTTTCTGAGGGACTGACAAACCTCAGTGTTCTGCCACTGAAAACACTAGCACATTCTGGGAATAGTCTCACTAAAAGAAACTCCTTGACAGGAAGATTCAGATAACATGCTCTCCTCTGAGTCTGAATCAGAATTCTGAGGAGAAAAAACTGCATCTGTCCCTTCACATTCCTTCTCAAGTTCAGTTTTTTCAATCTCTTCAGGAAAAGAGGACTCCATTTTTCTCTTACCAGAAACCACTTGATGAGAAGGGACAATAGCCTATACAAGACCCTGAGTCAGACTTAATAAACTACTACTGCAGAGTGAAACTAGAGCAGGAGAAGATATACATTTGCTTTTCCATTTCTTTTTGAATGGAACATTAGGGAAACAGGATTTTTAATGGCAGGAACAGCTTCCCACAGGTTGTTTACAACATTCTGGTTGAGCAGGAGCACCATCCCTGCCCCTTCTCCTAGCAGCAACAAAAGTGGGTCTCCCTTGCCTACTAAGGGGACCCCAACAGCTGCAAGATACATGGCAAACCCTCAGTCCTTAGTGGCTTTATGAGCAACACCAGAGGGATCTGGGGAAAAAGATGAGTGGTCTGAGGAACCAGCTTTGACCACAGCAGAATCACTTACTTGTGGATGAAGCAATTTTCTAGCCTGCTGTGGTGGCAAAGGCTGTTTAGCCAACATTTTCTTTTTGTGGCTGGAAGAATGACTGACTGCAGGCCCAGCAGTTTGTTCCATGGTCAAGCTGAATATAGTGTCTCTTTCCCTAGGAAACTAAGTAGTACAAGCCGGTAAAATTTTCAAAAGTATTCTAAAGTAATTTTTATTAATAAAGACACAGTAAAAAGCACTCTAATGCACTTTCCAGACCCTAAAACTAACGTAAACACCTTTTCTCCACAGTTTCTCCATTCAAAATAGAATAATTACTAAACTAATTTTAGAATATTTTTTCAAATGCAGCTCTACTAAAAATAATTTTAGAATGTTTAAATCAACTTTTGAACTGCCAAAATCAAAAGTGCACTCACATTTAAAAGTACAGCAAAGCTGAGTGACAGTCAATAAAAAAACACATACTCCTAGCTTAAAAAGTAGTTTCCCACACAGGGAAGCAAATTTAAAAACTAAAAATAACATGTGGAAGTAAGTTTTTTTCCCCAAGGGAACTTATTTACTCATAAATGGAACAGCACAAGCTGAATGTTGATCCTCTGAAGCCCAGAGAGGACAACTCTCTTTGGCTGCAGGAAAGCTCTGAAGGCTTGGTGCCCAAACCTGTCTTTTGAGTCAGCTGAGCTCAAACAGGCTAATGGTTTGGGCACATGAAATGTTCCCTGAAGCTTTGGAAGCTGGTTGGCTGTTATATCCTTTGCAGGATATAATCAATATAGCTTAGGCTACTGCAGCAGTGATCAATATGAAGAACATCTTCAATCTATCTGACCAGTGACGAATGTCATGAAAGAATTCCCTGAGTCACATAGGATCAGAATTATACATTTCTGGATCATGTTATTTGCTTACAAATAACATTGTTTATACAAATAACATTGCTTATAAAAAGATAGGAGGTAAAGAAGCAACAAAAGTCAAAATATACAAGAAGGAGCTACACTGATGGGCAGTGAACACAGCTGAAAAATATCAAAATCATATACTGTACCAGGATAATTATACTTTCAAGTACAAAAAATATATACCAGCTTAGTGCAACTTCACAGGTTAATACTAGGCTAACTGGCCTTGTGGGCCATTTTACACCTAGCCAATTACCCCATGTGAGAATCAAACCATGAACGTTGTGTCTTTAAGGTAAACACCTTAATCATCATGCCAACCTCCCACAAAATGTCAGTGCCAAGTCTTGGACCCAGAGCCCTGTACACTACAGTCAGAGAACATACCAGTGCACCATCTGCGCTGTTTGATCTGCTAGTTGATACCGAAGTTCTAGAACACACAGGTGGAGTTGTATTGCTGCTTCTTTTCAGTAGATTGCCATTTTTCCCTGTTACCTTGGCTTTTACTGAAGAAGGAGATGCACATTTCAACCTTACAAGCCTATTTGGACGTACAAACAGGCCGTACCTTGGCTTACACTGAAAATAGCTGTTCAAAAGAGAATGAAAATTACTAAAATTGTTTTAGCATATTTTTTCAAATGCAATTTTAAGTAATTATTTCATCACTAGCATAGTAATGCCATGCAACATATATGTATAATTGAAGAAAAATCTAAAGGTATTACAGTTCAATGCAGACCATATTGACATATTCTTACAACAAAATTGCTGCAAAAACAAACAGTTGATCCACTTTTTCACAGCCAGGACAGAATCTGCACTGCTCCTCCTGATCTAGATAACGGAGTGTTTAATCTCTTAAATTACTAGGGTGTCCCCCCTCAGTATGACAACTACCAATTCATTTTTCATTCTAACCCCTTAAAAACTATGCCAGTTAGGAGCTGATTAGTTAAGTTTCAAAAAAAAAACTCTAGAAAAAATCAGTACCATCCAAGGTCAGCAGGTCCTTAAATAATTGCTATTCAAATGCATCCATCACAATAAAAACTGGACTAAAATAGGAAAAAACCTACATAGATTCATAGGTTCATAGGTAAGTACTAGGCTATTGGCCCTAGGGCCTATATAAGCCTAGCCAAAAGGTACCCTGGCTTTCGCCACCCAAGAAAATTATTTTCCTGTGCCACTGTCGAGCAGAGCCACAGAAGTGATCCCCAGGGTGAATTTCCTATCTCCCATCCAGTCATCAAGATTTTTCTTGAAGAGTGCTAATGAAAAGCTTTGTTTGATATAGATAGGTAGTTTGTTCCAGAGTATGGGAAGTCTCTGGGACAGGAATCTATCCCTCCAGCATGTTCTGTTTATTGTGGTGACGAGGTTTAGGTACCTAGAGCGTGTAGCTCATAGGGATTGGGATTTCTTTAAGTGGAGCATGTCCAAAAGCTCTGGGTTTGACATAGCTTTGTATGTTAGGCAGAGATCGCCTCTGACTAGGTGATATGTGACGGAGTAAAGCTGCAGTTTTTTGAGACGGTCTGCATAGAGCATCTGTTTGAGGCCGGTAATCCTCTTTGTGAGTAATTTCTGCAGCCTTTCCAGTTGTTGTAGATGTCTTGTGACATACATACCAAAAGGGGCATTGTACTCTATAATGGGTCTAATGAGTGACAAGTAGAGGGGAACAATGACCTCTTTTTTCCCTGGACGTGAAACCTTTTGTGATGAAGTGTGCCACGTAGAAGGATTTCCTGACTACTGTGGCGATGTGATTATCAAAGGAGAGACTACTGTCCACCTGTGTCCCAAGGTCTCTTATCACACTTTTGGTGTTAAGTAGACTACCACCTATGTGGTAGTTCATGGGTACAGAGTTTTTATCAAAAGGGATGACAATGCACTTTTTGGCATTGAGCTTGAGGCCATGGCTTTGACAACAGGCATCTGTTTCAGTGAGGCCCTTTTGTAGGATGCCCACATCTTTTGGAGTTTTGATTATGGCTCCAGGTTTGCAGTCATCTGTGAACTTCATTAGCTAAAGACCTTATGTGTTAGCCTGTACTTCAGAGAAGTAGATACCAAACAGGAGAGGACCCAGGACTGAACCCTGTGGTGCTCCACTTGTCACTGGTCTGAAGTTGGATTTGGAGTCTGTTACTTTCATAGCGTGGTTTCTGTCTGTGAGCCAATTAGCAACCCATCTTGTGACATAGGGATGTATACCTAGTTTAGTGAGTTTATCTATAATTCCAGAGTGGGGGATGGTATCAAAAGCCTTGGCGAGATCTAGATAGGCTGTGTGAACCACCTTACTCTCATCTACAGCTTTGGTGACCACTTCAAAGAAGTCTATCAGGTTTAGGAGACATGATCTGCCATTTACAAATCTAAACTGGGTGGGGTCCAGAGTTTGGAGATTACCAATGTCATTGTTTATAATTTCCATCATGATATGTTTCATAGCCTTGCTGACCAGGCTCATCAGGCTAATGGGGCAGTAGTTTTTGGGGTCCGTGGTGGTTCCCTCTTTGTGGAGCAGGGGACCACCAAATTGTTTCCTTTTTTTGGAGGATAGCATCTTGGCTCTGTTATGGATTGCATGATCCATGCACTCGTGTAAGTGCTTATAAAGTGTATTTGTGTAATATTCAGCAATCATACCTCTACTGTCCATCAGCATGGGTGTCGTGAAGTTTGCCACTTCTGTCTTAAGAAGTGTGAAGTTGGCTTTGGAGAAATTATTTACAGTGGTTTCCCTAATGGGGGGGGGGGGCGTGTGGATGTCTAGGGTGATTAGCTTATGGTCAGATCTGACCAACGGGAAATTGACCTCTGGTGTGGAGCACCAGTTGCCCATGTTGGTAATGACCAGGTCTAGGATATTGATGCCCCTGGTGGGGGTGTGGATAAGTTGATCCAAGGCATTGGAATTTATAAATTCGAGAAAACATTGAGCGCAAGAGTTGATACATGAGTAGTTTTCCCAGTTAATGGTGGGGTAGTTGAAATCGCCCATTATTAGGGTGTTAGGTTGTACCCTAATATTTTCCAGTGTATCAGGAAATGAGGAGTGGGAATCCTAGGGCAGGGTGGGGGGTCTGTAGCAAGCTACTAATTTGGATTGCGGTCTTGCACAGAGTTAGTTGCACTTGGATAATCTTGGATGCATTATGCTGAGCAACTAGCCTGGAGGTGTGGATATCCTTAATGAATATGGACACGCCTCCGCCTTTAGTGTTTCGGTCCAGGTTAGGTGGCCGAAAGGTGTGGTATGAATTATAGCCTGGTAATGCAGGGATACTCACTGCACAGATGTCAATGTTCTCCATTTTAAGGAGTGCCTCGAGTGAGTGCATTTTGAGGTTTATACTTCTAGCATTGAGTAGCAATACCCTCAGATTTTGGTTGCTTGTACCTGTTACGGTGGTGAATTTGTCATTTGAACTTTGCCTAAAAAAGACACTATAGGGGTGGCTAGAGCCTTAGCCAGTATCCGGGATCCTAGGGGTGACAGGTGCAGGCCATCTCTAGCAAAGCATCGTGGTTTGTCGATCATGTCTTCCTAGGCAGACAGATACTGGATCCCCTTAGAATGACACCGGAAACTTAACCAATTGAAGTCAGTCATTTTGTCCTTGTACTGTGGTATCATTCTGGGTGATGGCAGGATGCTACTCAGGGCTAGGGTCATACATGCATGGGCTACAAGATCAGACAACTCCTCCATGTCCCTTTTCATGTAGTCCAGGTAGGTATGTCTCAGGTCATTCGCACCAACATGGACAATGACAGAGTCATATTTGTACTTGTGGAGTGACCTGAGTGCATGCGTTATGTGGTGGATCCTGGCACCCGACAGGCAGCTGACAGTAACTTTCTCCTTGTTTAGCCTGGTGAGTGGAACATCAGTGTGCAGATTAAAACCAGCCAGGGCTGTCATCTTAGCATGTCCTAAAAACTTGACTACAAGAATTAGCTAATATTAAAATATGAAGACAGACAGTTCTGCACTAACTTAGTAATCATCTCAAGATTATACAACACACATATGCAATAATATACCTAAACAGGCAGTAGCAGCAAAATTAACACACCAACCGCAAATATAAAGGTATTATAACTGTCCCAGGTGGCTCATTAAGCTACATACATATTTGCATAGAGACCAAAGAGAACACTGAGTTAGCATTTTTTATTTGCATTTATAAATAATCATCTAAACACTTTATTTTAACCAAACAATGTTTATATTTAACATCAGTTATGTTTTTGCTCAGATTCTCTCTCACTATAAAAAACAAGTTGCATCTATCTGCAGAAGAAACATTGGTGACCAAAGGAAATTAACTTTCCCAGCATTGTCATAATGAACTCACATATTTTCATGTTTGTATACAATATCATAAATATCCAAAAACATATATATTTTTTGTATATGACACCACAATGCTCCAAATAAGTCAATATAGACAGTGATGAAACTTTCCAATACATCCACTCATACCATCACAAAGGACTTCCTCCCTATTCACATAACATTAGCTAGGCAAAGTGTGAGCTTCCTTCTTCCTGGTCACAGCTGGCTCATTCAGTCTATATAAATCCAAGGTGCTTCCATACATAAATCAGCTCTTTCTTACTTACAAAGCCAAGGAGATGGACACACAATTAACTTATTTCCCATCAATCCCAGCTAACATGAAAAACACCTGACCTTTATATATGTGTATACACACACACACACACACACAAGCACACACGCACACACACACACACACACACACACACACACACACACACACACACACACACACACACACACACACACGTGTAATATCATGACAGCTGAAAGGTTATCTTTAACACTGTACCTATTAGAAAGCCAAACCTTTTATTTAGTACCTGCAGGCATTCTGCAAAACAGATTTTTGCAGAATGTCCAGATTTTTTCTTTAAAATTTGTGCATTTCCGGCAAATCACTGGGGATTTATGCGACTTCAAATAATGCCAGACACTGAGTTTCAGACTTCATATCCTTCAGAAAATGTATGCTAATACAACACCTGTTCCTGTTATTCTAATGACTTTCAAAGTTTGTGGGAGAAATAATTTAATTCTGTCCCTGATTTTGTTTTTTTTTTCTCTGCATTATTTTTACCTTTCTCCAGATTTCTTACATTAAGAGGATGAAAGGTATCCTTGCAGGTCATGTCATTACCACTCAGTCATAAACAGCTTATACATTTGTACTTCTATTGACGTGAACTACAGTCTTCAGAGCCATGGTGAGCCATTAACAATGAAAAGAGAGATTGTGGTGCCTAAGAGTAGTCCCCCCTACTATGAGTCTAAGGCATAGTAACTGTGGAATTATAACATGTAGCAGAGTATGGGGTGCAGTTGCTATGATCACTGGACACAGACGGATTAGTCCCTCCCAGAAAAATGTGTTCAAATTATGGTTTATTTTTGCACATTTATGCCTCACTAAACTGTGTTCCTATCAGGGTTTTGTTTTGTTGTATCTTTTTTTCTGATGTGTTTGCTTTCATAATGATAGGGAGGCTGTGGCTTAGTACTTTATCTCTTATGAGTAAACAAAACAATTAATATTGTCAAGTGATGCTAATGTGGTGGTGGTGGTGGTGGGGGTCTCTCAATAAAACTCTGCAAAGGAAGCAGCATGTTTTCAGTGGTCCACCCAAAATGCATCAGATTCCACCATGGCCCTGTGGGCTAAAGGAGTAAAGCCCTAACTACCACCTAGATGACTCAGGTTTGATTAACAGGTTTGGGCACTGTAAGGACAGTGACAGGAAAGGATGTGTATTTGGCTTGCCCATCCTGGAGGATGGGAGGGAGAAAGCAAGTTTACTGCATCACTAACCCCTACAGGAGTGTAGGAGGTCCTGCAGTTAACGGCTGATAAGCTAGGGACTCAGTATTGTAGAAAAGCAAGGATAGCTGGTCTCCATGTGGAAGCGCATGCAGCACTTGCCAGACAGCAGCATATATCAGAGTTCTCATCTTCACAGCCTGCTCCCTAATACCTCACTCTGACCTTCAAGGGAAGCAAATGGTCTGATTAGGCTAATGCACAAATGGTTCACACCCTGCCCAAAGAAAGAAGGAATGGGTTTGTCTTTCTTCCCATAGGGGCAGCAAACGGGCTGTGTAGGGACAGATGGGAGAGCCACTGGGATAACTAAGAAGATGAGAGGGTAACACAACATGCCTCACATTCCAAAACAAACTGTATCAAATAAAGTCCTATCTATATTACTCCTTAGAGCCATTAAAGAAGAAGAAGGAAGACTGCCAGATGACATTACAAAAGCTACCATTATATGTAAGCATTTCAGTATCACAGTGCACTTATGTTTGGTAGCATCTCTCACATGGGAACAAACTGAATAAAATATGAAGTACAGTCCAACTATACTTTGCTAGCTTTAACATTTTCTTACCATGTTCTCTTGACAGCAAACAGGTAAATCTGCCTTTGACCTGTCAATCTAATATGGTACTCAGATTCTAAACTAATAGTGCATGCCAAAAGAAAAAATACTTTTATGTGAGTGCAAACATTTCTGAAGTTGATTCTTGTTAAATCATATTCATTTTAACACCTTAACTTATTTGTAAATTGTTTAACCAAATCTATATAACACGTTAGAGGTTTTGGTTCAATTAAAAGAAAACTGGATGTCTACAAACCGTATGCCAGCCACAGACCCGTCATTCTTCCCTGTACGTTTATCCAGCTCTATACCATACCAGACGCCAGGTGCAAAGGATGTTTCACCAAAATATCTGATTACACCAACTCTGTTGTCATCAGTCTATTGAAAATTAAAACAAAAAAGCTTTAGTTTTTGCTGACTCAGTAGAGTTATATAGTAATTAGCCAATTACTGCTTTTCTAATACAAGTAAGAAATTCATTTTTTTAATTTTTCACCACTTTGCTTGCAGTGAGGGAAACTCTAGGTCCATTCACCACTAGGCAAAGATAGAACTAACATTTTAAGGGCTCTCGACAGACATTGAAGTATACCTGCCCTTAGAGACAGATCTTCAAAATCACTTTGTAGGATGACCTATATAGGGTAAAGATATTTTCTGCCATGCTGCAAAAACTTTTGTGACAATATGATTTACTGTCCACATTTCTTAGAAAACATGACAGTTAATACAGTGTCTTGTTATCTAAACATTAAACCTAGCTAGATTATGTTTTTTGGGCTGAGTAAGGTCTTGCAATAAATATTCTTTTTTATACATTTGTTAACTAAGTGCAGCAGACACCAATGTCCCCTTTCAGGAAAAAGATTTCATTATATCACTTTCTAAAAGTTTCATAGCAGGCGAATGGGAAGGAATCAAACCCTGTACCTTGGGTACAAGAGGTAGCTTCCTAACAGCGCACAGACTTAATTCTCTACATTAACAGCCAAACTATTCAAGTTCTTCATCTAGATCTAGCTATTTCTGACACCTTCCCTCAGATCCTAATTCTGCTTTGCTGGTCTTCTAAAATTTTCTGAACTCATGTACTATGCACTATTTGATGCTGCTGTTATAGTTTTTGAAGCACTTAAGGTGATATACTTTTATTCTAACACTGTACATTGTTTGACACAGTAAAAAAATCTACCTTACTGCGTAGGAATTGTTACAAAATATAAAACTTGCTGAAGAAGGCTCTCTCAAGGAAGAACATGCTTTTTTAGATTTTAATGGTAGGGTCCTGAAGAGCTCACTTGAATTATCTATCCCGCATCCTCTTTCTGACTTTCTAAAACTCAAGGTAGGCCACCTTGTGCTTTCAATTTTTGAAACAAGAGTTCCACTGGTATCACTCATCAGCAGTTTGCTGGCAGAGAACTGATATGTCTGGGACTACATAGGTGTTTATATGAGTCATCATTATAAGTGCCAGTCTCATCATCATCATCATCATCTTTCAGCTGTTCCTGTTAGGGGTCGCCACAGCAGATCACCTGTTTCCATTTCTTCCTGTCCTCTGCATCTTGCTCTGTCACACCAGCCACCTGCATGTCCTCTCTGACCACATCCATAAACCTTATCTTAGACCTTCCTCTTATCCTGTTACCTGGCAGCTTCATCCTTAGCATCTTTTTCCCAATATACTCAGCATCCCTCCTCAGCACATGTCCAAACCAATGTAACCGTGCCTCTCTGGCTTTGTCTCCAAACCTTCCAACCTGTGCTGACCCTCTAATATACTTATTCCTAATCCTGTCCACCCTCGTCACACCCAGTGCAAATCTTAACATCTTTAACTCTGCCACATCCAGCTCTAACTCCTGTTTTTTTGTCAATGCCACTGTCTCCAACCCATATAACATAGCTGGTCTCACTACCCTCTTGTAGACCTTCTCTTTCACTTTTACAGGTACTCCTCTGTCACAAATCACTCCTGACACTCTTCTCCACCCACTCCATCCTGCCTGTACTCTCTTCTTCACCTCGCTTCCACACTTACCGTTACTCTGAACTATTGACCCCAAGTATTTAAACTCATCCACCTTCGCCACCTCTACTCCCTGCATCCTCACCATTCCTCTATCCTCCCTCTCATTCACACACACATATTCTGACTTAGTCCTGCTAACCTTCATTCCCCTTCTCTCTAGAGCATATCTCCATCTCTCCAGGGTCTCCTCCACCTGTTCCCTACTCTCACTACAGATCACAATGTCATCTGCAAACATCATAGTCCAAGGGGACTCCTGTCTGATCTCATCATTCAACCTGTCCATCACCATTGCAAATAAGAAATGGCTCAGAGCTGATCCTTGATGTAACCCCAGCTTCACCTTAAATGCATCCGTCACTCCCACTGCAGACCTCACCACTGTCACACTACCCTCGTACATATCCTGTACCACTCTTACATACATTTCTGACACTCCCGTTCCTCATACAATACCACAACTCCTCTCTAGGCACCCTGTCATATGCTTTCTCTAAGTCTACAAAAATACAATGCAACTCCTTCTGACATTCTCTGTACTTCTCCATCAACACTCTCAGAGCAAAGATCACATCTGTAGTGCTTTTTCCCGGCATGAAACCATACTGCTGATAACTAATCATCACGTCCCTTCTTAACCTTGCTTCCACTACTCTTTCCCATAACTTCATGCTGTGACTGATCAGTTTAATCCCTCTGTAGTTACTACAGCTCTGCACATCACCCTTATTCTTAAAAATCGGTACCAAAACACTTTCTCCATTCCTCAGGCATCCTCTCACTTTTCAAGATTTCATTAAACAATCTAGTTAAAAACTCCACTGCCATTTCACCTAAACACCTCCATGCTTTCACAGGTATGTCATCTGGGCCAACAGCCTTTCCATTCTTCATTCTCTTCATAGCTATCCTTACTTCCTCCTTGCTAATCCATTGTACTTCATGATTCACTATCCCCACATCATCCGACCTTCTCTCCCTCTCATTCTCTTCATTCATCAACCCCTCAAAGTACCCTTTCCATCTGCTCAACACACTCTCCTCACTTGTAAGTATGTTTCCCTCATTATCCTTTATTACCTTTACCTGCACATCATTCCTAGCTCGGTCCCTCTGTCTAGCCAATCGGTACAGGTCCTTTTCTTCTTCCTTAGTGTCCAACCTTTCATACAAATCTTCATACGCCTTATCCTTAGCCTTCGCAATGCTTATTATGCCCATGTGTCATCTGTCAGCATCACACATCTATTACTCTGTTTTTAAAGCACTTTGGTTTGACTCTTTACTGCAAACACACTGTTGTTTATTGTGTGGTATGTTTACAGCAAAGGCCTTGCTGTTTGCCATGTAGAATGTCTTTTAGTTTATACATTTATCTTATCCAGCAGAAACATCATTCACAGTTAGCATTGTTGGTTATTAATGTACTTTTGTGAAAATGTCAACCCCCACGTATTTGATCCTTTACTGACAAAACTGTCTCCTGGGTACCTACATTCATGTAGATATAAGGTGGTAACATATGTAGCAGCCATCAATGTCATGGGCTTCAAAATTTCAAAGAAAATGTCTCTTTTGGTAGTGTTGTATTGATACTACAACATATAACATGAAGTCAATTTCCCTTTTTTGGTGTGACAATAGTTGGACAAGCTACAGCACAGATTGAATTATCCTTTTGTTCTAACATAGCAGTTTGATGATGCATTGTATGATGTTCTGCATTCCATACAAGTGATCCAGTAACACTCTTATGTTATCCCGCTGAACAGGTTGCTATACCAAAATTGTTTTCATTTTTGTTTTCAGTGAAAGGAAGAATGCAAACTCGGGCAAGTGCCTCATACATTTGTATTATACAACATTAATTAAAAAACATTTATTTCCAATCTATTTCTTATTGATGCAGGATACAATCCTGAACTTGATTGAAAAAAAACAACTATTTTGTTACATTTAGGGCTTTACATAAAAGGCATATTGCTGTAAATGGCATCTAGATGCAAAATACTTACCAGAAGTATCCAATCACCGAGCATGAAGTTAGTGTTTGAAGTTGTCATAGTGGTGGCTGTAGTACTTTGTTCTTTAGAAGAAAAAAATAGATTTTAGAAAAGTATGTATTCATGTATGTATATATGTATGTATATATTTATATATATATATATATATATATATATATATATATATACACACACACACACACACACACACACACACACACACACACACACACACACACACACACACACACACACATCGTCACAACATTACAGACCACAATTACATTACTTTACAAAAAAATCTGAATACTTATTAATCAAAAGGATACAAATTAAATTAAATTATATAACAGCAATGATAAATATTGTCTTAAAATGTGTAGTTATATATTAAAATTGTTGAGTAATACACTGCAAGGAAATACATTAGTAAGTAAAAACAATTATTGGATTCAAGCAATGTGGACTGACCATATGAAACCTCTTTGCAGCCTATACAATGGAAAGGTCAGGGCAGATACAGGAAAGTAAAAAGAGGAGTGGTGAAAGGGCAGGCTTGGTCAGAAGATAAATCTTTAGAGACGTAAGAGCAATAAAGAAGGAATGCAACACATGGCATGGGTAGACATACAGAGAGACAGGATGACAGAAAGAAACTTGGCAGAGGATGAAATAGAAGATAAAAAGAGGTAGAGGTGAAATCAGAGGAAGGGAAGAACATTCAGATGTAAAGGAGGAAAGGATGATATTCAAAACAGATGTGAGGCAAGACGGAGCAGGCAAACAGATCTTGTGATACAAATGTAATGATGTGTTCTTTTTAAAAAGCTGAAGTTTAGTGGACTGAAAAAGAATGGCTTGGTAGAATTTTGCCAGATTAATTGACAAGAGTTTTTTCTCTAGTTTTGCAATGTGGATCAAAAAATCTGAATGACCATGACTGTTGTGAGAAATGGGCATATGTGCAAGGAAGGCATTTCCACGGCTGAGACAGGGAGAGGGGTTAATCTATTCTAGATGGTCACTCTGAGTGCTTCATATTTGCATAATATAGTATTTTATGGAATAACCAAACCTGACTTACTCATTTCATATTTAATAACCAGGTAAGTACTCTGAACCAAGGACACTTCTCAGGTACAACATTAGCCTCAATGGACATTATTCAAAAGTTTGAAGATTCATATACATTAAGCATAAACCAACAATGTATAACTGATTGCAGCTATAAACAAAATTCAGGAATTCAAAAGTTTTAAAATTCAAATACATAAACCTAACATCTAAAAATGTATAGCAGAGAAGCAATAGTATATAAACAAAATCCAGGAAGAGCAAACACAGATGAGTACACAAAAGGACACAATACTAAATGCATATTGACATACAATATTGGTTAGGGATAGGGCAAAAAAAAAAATAATAAAAAAAAGAACTAGGAAGAGAAGTGTGCAGAAGAGAGTTGTAGAGTAGTGCAATGTTTTATTTAAAAATAGCTAAGTAGAAGCAAAGGGAAAGATGCAGAGAAGGAAGGAAAGGTAACTTGCATTGTGTAGCAACATGTATGCATATATGGATCCCTATCAGATGATAGAAACTTCATATGACTGAGACCATAAGACTAAAATTTCAAAATAATGAAAAATCACTTGACTGAAACCCATAATACTGAAATCTTACAATGCTAAATTTCAACATACTGAATTGTAAAGTGGACGATATAAAATGAAAATAGGTGGAAGGCTATGCCCTGCACCCCCCAACTATATATGCTAACTCTAGGATTGCACTACAGTGGGGAAAAAGGCCTTTTTCACATTGGGAGTGTGGGAGACGTTATCATAATTTTGTACCACAAAACACTGAAAGACTGGAACATCGAAAACCCACAATACTAAAAACTTAAAAACGACAAAAACACAGAACACTGAAAGGTTACATCACCATATCCCATAACAATGAAAATTACAAAGCACATGTACCTAACACCCCCTCCGCCTAAAACAAAACTAAGCCAACAAACACACTTATTACTACATTTATGTAGCGGGGAAAACCCTGCTGCTCCCCCATAAATTAAATATACCAAATCCAAGATTGCACTACAGTGGGGAAAAGTTAATTTCCCAATCCCCACTGTATCACAATCTCCAAACACAATGTCAAATTAGATTATCCAAGTTCAACTAACTCTGGGCAAAACCGCAATACAGATTGTAGCTTGCTACAGACCCCCCCACCATGCCCCAGGATTCCCACTCCTCTTTCCTTGATACACTGGAAAATATTAAGGTACAACCCAACACTCTAATAATGGGTGATTTCAACTACCCTACCATTAACTGGGAAAACTACTCATGAACCAACTCTTTTGCTCAACATTTTCTGGAAATCATCAATTCCAACGCTTTGGATCAACTTATCCACACCCCCACCAGAGGCAGCAATATCCTAGACCTGGTCATCACCAACATGGGTGACCGGTGTTCCACACCAGAGGTCAGCTCTTCGTTGGTCAGATCCGGCCACAAGCTAATCACCCTAGACATCCATATCCCGCTCCCACCCCCATTAGGAAAACAACCGTAAAATATTTCTCCAAAGCCAACTTCACGCTTCTTAAGACAAAAGTGGCAAACGTCATGACACCCATGCAGATGGACAATAGAGGTACGACTGCTGAATCCTACACAAATGCACTTTATAAGCACTTACACGAGTGCATGGATCGTGCTATCCCTAACAGAACCAAGATGCTATCCTCCAAAAAAAGGAAGCCAATCTGGTGGTCTTCTGCCATAAACAAACTCTACAACAGAAGAAAGAAACTGTTGCAAAAAAGAGTAAAATCCCACGATTGGAGGAACTCCCTGGTCAGCCTCAGTAAGAAGCGGAGATACCTCGTAAAATGCTCCAAAGCTAGTTATGAAAACAAAATTGCCACTGATTCTAAAGACAACCACAAAGCATTCTATAGCTATGTTAAAAATCTCAATGGCAACACTCAGATCTGCTCTGAGTTACAGCACAATGACACTAAATATACAGAACCAACTGATATTGCCAACATCCTGGCAGATAGGTTCAGTGCTAACTTTACCCCCCTTTCACCCCCTAAAGGGCCCATCTTTATACCGGAAGAATGCAAAGTTCCTGTAATCATGGCTGCACAGGTAAAAACTTCACTCTCCACCCAAGAACACAGCATCCATGGGACCTGCCAACATCCCAGGCTGCCTTCTACATGAACTACAGAATGAACTGGCACCCCACCTAAATACCATGTTCAATCATAGCCTCACCTCAGGCTTTGTGCCCATTGAATGGTGCACTGCAACAGTTATCCCACTCCACAAAGGGGGGGGGCCACAACAGACCCCAGGAACTACCGCCCCATTAGCCTGACCAGCCTCGTCTGCAAGGCTATGGACCGTATCATCATGGAACTCATAAACAAAGACATTGGAGATCTCTAAACCCTGGACCCCACACAGTTTGGGTTTGTAAAAGGCAGATCATGTCTCCTAAACCTGATAGACTTCTTTGAAGTAGTCACCAAGGCCATGGATGAGGGTAAGGTGGTTCACACAGTCTATCTAGATCTCGCCAAGGCGTTCAACACCATCCCCCACTCCGGAATTATAGATAAACTCACCAAACTAGGTATAAATCCCTATGTCACAAGATGGGTTGCCAACTGGCTTACTGAAAGAACCCACACTGTGAAAGTAGCAGACTCCAAATCAGACTTCAGACCAGTGACAAGTGGAGTACCACAGGGTTCAGTCCTGGGTCCTCTCCTGTTTGGTATCTTCTTCTCTGAAGTACAGGCTAACACAGAAGGTCTTTGGCTAACTAAATTCACAGATAACTGCAAACTAGGAGCCATAATTGAAACTCCTAATGATGTGGACATCCTACAAAAGGGCCTCACTGAGACAGATGCCTGGTGTCAAAGACATGGTCTCAAGCTCAATGCCAAAAAGTGCATTGTCATCCCCTTTGGTAAAAATTATGTACCCATGAACTACCACATAGGCGGTAGTTTACTTAACACCGAAAGTGTGATAAGAGACCTTGGGACACAGGTGGACAGTAGTCTCTCCTCTGATAATCACATCGCCAAAGTGATCAGGAAATCCTTCTACGTGGCACACCTCATCACAAAAGGTTTCTCATCCAGAAAAAAAGAGGTGATTGTTCCCATCTATTCATCACTCATTAGACCCATTACAGAGTACAACGCCCCTTTTGGTATTTGCCTCACAAGACATCTACAACAACTGGAAAGGCTGGAAAAATACCTCACAAAGAGGATTACTGGCCTCAAACAGATGCCTTACGCAGACCATCTCAAAAAACTCCAGCTTTACTCTGTCGCATATCGCCTACTCAGAGGCGATCTCTGCCTAACATACAAAGCTATGTCAAACCCAGAGCTGTTGGACATGCTCCACTTAAAAAAATCCCAATCCCTCCGAGCTACATGCTCTAGGGACCTAAACCTTGTCACCACAATAAACAGAACATGCTGGAGGGATAGATTCCTGTCCCAGAGACTTCCCATACTCTGGAACAGACTACCTATCTATGTCAAACAGAGCTCCTCATTAGCACTCTTCAAGAAAAATCTTGATGATTGGAATGGTAATAGGAAATTCACCCCGGGGATCACTTCTGTGGTTCTGCTTGACAGGGGCACAGGAAAATAATTTTCTTGGCTGGCGAAAGCCAGGGTCCATTTTTGGCTAGGTTTGTATAGGCCCTAGGGCCAGTAGCCTAGTACCAACCTATGAACTTATGTCTAAATCACTTTCCTGTATTTTCCTAAAAACCCATACATACTGGCAAAATAAAAACTTCCTCCCCTACTCACTTATCAGAACACTAACGTAACTTCCTTAAAAGCAATAAATCCATCACTGAAAAACACCAATGTTTACCCGTTACCTGATAAACTTTCAATACACGACATTAAATCTACTTTAAAGCCACAAAACGTACCATCCGCCATTTTGGCTCACAGCAAACGACAGCATCTTAAAGTGATACCACAAAATTAACAAATTAAACCATAAACATGTAACATTCAACAATACATGACTCAATGCTTTAAATTTTCAGTATTATGTACTTATGATGCTGTAATTCTTCAGTGTTGTGCATTTTTGATGTTCCAGTCTCAGTGTTTTGTGGTTCAACATTACGGTAATTCAATATTTTAAAGTAGACTCATGTGCACACATACAGACACACAGAAACACACACATATATCTATATCTATCTATCTATCTATATATATATATATATATATATATATATATATATATATATATATATGAATCCACTTCAAAATACTGACTTTCAAAATACCTAAGCTCAAAATACTGAGACTAAAATACTGAAAACTCAAAATATCTAAAAAAAACACAGTACAGCAACACAACTATATTGCAGCAGAACTACCTACAGAAACATATTACTCTTCTGCAAGTATAGCCAGGAGGGCAAGCCCCCCTGTGCCCCTACACCTCCTGCTCAGTCCTGGGACCCCTCCTCTAGGTTATAGGTTCATAGGTTGGTACTGGGCTATCTGCTCGAAGGCATATATTAGCCCAGCCATGTTGTGCAGTATTCACCGCTCCTTTAGTAGTTCCCTAGACCCTTGTACTAGCAGCTAGTACCCTTGGCCCCTATCTAGTAGTGCTGTTGGTGTGATTCCCAGTGTGAACTTTCTGTTACCCATCCACTCATCAAGGTTCCTCTTGAAGAGTGATAGTGAGGGGCTCTGTCTTATGTAGATCGGGACCCTGTTCCATAGTAAGGGAAGTCTCTGCGAAGGGAATCTATCCCTCCAGCATGTTCTATTCATTGTTGTGTTGAGGTTTATATCCCTAGAGTGTGTAGCTCGAATAGATTTGGTTTTGCTAAGATGGAGCATGTTCAACAATTCTGGGTTGGACATGGCTCTGTACGTTAGACAGAGATCACCTCTGAGAAAGCGGTATGCAACAGAGAACAGTCTTAGCTTTTTCAATCGTACTGCATAGGGCAACTGTTTGAGGCCAGTAATCCTCTTGGTTAGGTACCTCTGTGGTCTCTCAAGCTGCTGGAGATGTCTAGCCAGGTACATTCCAATTGGTGCATTGTACTCAATAACGGGTCTGATGAGGGAAGGGTAGAGGGGCACCATTACATCCTTAGATCTTGATGCGAACCCTTTGGTGATCAGATGGGTCACATAGAAGGATTTTCTAACCACTTTGACAACAATCAACTGTACTGGCTTTCTCACTCATGATGAAAAAGCCACTTCAATGAAAGGTTCTGCACCTATATATATATATATATATATATATATATATATATATATATATATATATATATGTGTGTTTGTGTGTGTGTGTGTGTGTGTGTGTGTGTGTGTATATTTATATCTAATATGGATAGATAAATATAGATATATAAAAACATACAAATCACGTAGATGAATAATGGAATAAAAAATTCTGAGTAATAGTGAATGGTGGCATGCTCGGCGATGATTGTCAAAGCAATGGCATTGAGAGATTTCATTAATGTGTTTTCTAAGACCCTTGCAGAATTCTTGTAATATGGGTATATTTCTGATGTTCTGGGGATTTTATTCCAGATTAGGGACAATTTTCTAGAATGTGGTTTCAGCCGTAATGAGTTGAAAGGAATAAAGATGGAGCTCAGTCCTGAATCTGTTCACATTAACTTATTATTAATTGTATATTAGACCAGACCTTTATTTCAGCAGCTACTCATGAGTTCATCTGTCCAGATTCCTGACTGTTGTTTTATGGCAACCTCATCTCTACCCTTTAGGAATGTCAGATAGGATGATAACTGTGTCATGCAATCCCAGTCAGAAATCCAGAAATGAAAATCACCAGTAGTTGCTGAAAAAAAGAGTGTGGTCAAAGGTTAAAATGTAATACAACTACTATAATCTGTGCAAATTTAGGATTTGTGGAAACGCTGGAAGTGACTATGATTTTGTGTTTTGTTTTGATTAAACTTAATGCTTCGGGATGTTTTTAACAAATAGTAGAAAATATGTTTTTTTTCCTGCCTTCATTTTTTATATGTATCACTATATGCCTGGACTTCACCTGTACTGATTCACCAAGTGGATAACTTTAAAATTAAGGTGTTGTACAATGCATAAAATAAGATGTAGGCCATTACAAAAATAAAGGTGACAAACTTGAAAACATATTTAAAAAAGTAATGGTGAATACATATAACAATAATATGATGTCATCCATCAAACAAATGAAAAAAAAAATGGGGAGGGAAGAATATTAAAACCATACTGTTTTTAATAAAAGAGCCAAACATAATTAAATTTCCCATTAAGAAGAGTAGTGGATAAATAGAATTTGAGGTCCATTTTTTAAATAAATTTTTAATAAGTGATGTTTATAGGTTCATTGTTTCTTAGGTGTATACTAAGCTAATGACCACTGGGGCCTTCATAAGCCTAGCCATGCATCCCAGGCTTCATAAGCCTTAGAGGTTATTTTAAGGGTTATATGTAAGCTAGGATATGATTTACAGACTGCCTCTTTCCACAAGGGATATAGGTGCCATATTTGGGGTGAATTTCTGATTTCCCCTTGTCTGATCCAGGTTACACTTGAACAGAGCTAGGAAAGAACTCTCCTTCACATGTATGGGAAGCCTGTTCCAGAAGACCGGAATTCTATGAGACACACACCTGTCCTGCCAACATTTTCTATTTATGTTGGAAGCAAAGTTCCAATTCCTAGACTGAATAGTTCTGATAATATTGGTTTTGGGATGTGCAAAAGTCCATCAGAGCTGGATCAAAGGGTCTACAGATTGCCTCTTAACAGTCGGTAGGAAACCAAGTATAGAGATAGAAGTTTGAGGTGATCTGCATAGGACATGTTGTTTATACCCTGTATTCTTTTTGTGAGGAATTTCTGTGAATATTCCAGCTGCTACATTTGCTTGGTCAGGTACATACTGAAGGGGGTGCTGTATTCAGTGATGGGGCTATGGGGGCAGATATAGAGGAACAATGACTTCCTTTGACCTAGATGCCATGTCCTTTCTTATAAGTTGAGCAACACAGAATGATTTCTATCTTAGACACAAGTTGGTTGCAAGTCGGGTTACTATCCACATATGTCCCCAAATCCCTGACTACTGGGTTTGCTCTTAGGGGGCTGTTATCAATGAGGTAGTTTCTGAGGGTAACCAACTTCCCAAAGGGTACTATTATGCATTTCTTGGCACTGAAGTTTAAGCTGTGGCTTTGGCACCAGTCATTTGTCTGGGTTAGTCCTTCCTGTAGGATGCTAGTATCTTCGGGGGATTCTGTGACTGCTTCTAGTTTGCAGTCATCTGCAAACTTGGTCAAACAGAGGCCTTTGACATTGGCTTTGACTTCTCAGAAGTAAATGCCAAAAAAGGAGTGGGCCCAGCACAGATCCCTGAGAGACTCCACTAGTGACCAGCCTCTTTGTGGAGGTGGCCTCTCCTATCCTAAATTTTCTGGGCCCTATCAGAGAGCCAGCTGGCTGTCCAGTGTGTAACACGGGTTAATGCCTAATTCTGTGAGTTTGTTTACAATGCCTGAGTGGGGTATTGTATGAAATGACTTAGCCAGGTCAAAGCAGGTAATATGTACCATTTTGCCCTCATGCTTTGCCTTTGTAACCTTTCAAAGAAGTCCACCAGGCAGAGTAGGCATGAATTGTCTTTGACAAAGTCAGAGTAGGTTAGATCCAGTGTTTATAGGTTTCCTGTGTCATTATTAATCATATCCATGATAATTATTTTTATTGCATATAAGACCAGTCTGTCTTATGTGTCTGTAGTTCCCAAAGTCCATTGATGGTCCACCCATGTGCAGAGGGATGACCACTGCAGTCCTCTATTCATGTGGCACAAACTTGCCTGGAGGCTATGCTTAGACAGGGACTCCAGAGGTCCAGATAAGTCATGCTTCAGGCTTTCCAACTGCATGATATGCTTACTAAGGTACATTCTAAAGGAGATACTGTACTCGATGATGGATCTAACCAAAGCAGAATACAAGGATGTGAGAACCCCCACTGGTCACACTTAGTCTGTCAGTGGATGCTCACCTTACTGTTAATGTGTGTATGTCCTGTGTCTAAGCCATTTGGCTATCCACCTAACCACACAGAGGGTCAGTTTGAAGGGACTTAACTTGTTTACTATATATGCATGTGGTATGGCATTTAATGCTTTGGCAAGATCAAGGTATGCTGTTTGGAGAACTGATCCACAGTTTATAGCTTGAATAACTTTCTGAAAGAATTTTACAAGATTCATTAGTCAGGATTTATCCCTGACAAAGCCAGATTGCTGAGGGTCATGCCTGATATGATTTTTGATATCATAGCTAATTAGGTAAGCCATGATACATTCCATAGCTTTGCATGTAAGGCTCATCAGGCGATGGGTGTCTAATTCCTGTGGTGGAGCCACCCATGTGACATGGCATCACAACAGTTGTGTATCACACCCATGGAAGGTCGGGTGGCACGATACCAGGGTAATCCTATGGGCTAGGCTTGTAAAGGCTCCAGGGCCATTAGCATAGTACACACCTATGAACCTATGATAGGCCCAGGTTGAATATGTTGAGAAATGGATCCAGTGTGCTTGCCTAGTGCTATTAATTAGAAAGCCTGCTATGTTGTTAGGCCACATGAAATGAGTATTTTTTGTTTTGGAGAGTACCTTCTTTACATGCTTTTTAATGATGGTCAGTGGCTTGATTCTGTCAGGGATAAGTGAGTTTGAATATGGTGAATTTGGCACTGAATTTACTAGCCAGTATATTGCAATATCCACTGGATGGGAGTAGTTAGCACCATTATGAATAAGCTTTGTGCACTGTTGAATGTTATTTCTTATTTTCCTGACACAACTTATGCATTTGCAACTGTTGTTGGTTTCTGTAGATGGTATGAGTTAATGTGATGCTTTTGTTTTTCTTATGCCTTTTTTTAATTATTTGCTTGGATGCATTTGGGACTCACAAGTTTACACATTTGTCTATGTGCGAGTAGAACTGTTCAGTATAACTCTTTGCAGCATCGTCATTATGGGTAATGCCATTTTACTCAAATTTAGAGACCGCCAAATAATTGTAGTAGATTTGTATGTTTGAAGTCCTTGGATTGTGTGATATGATAGTGTTGAGATTTTCATAGAGAGGGTTACTAGTTTGTGGTCTGAACTGACCAACAACAGGGATACCTTGGGAATACCTTGTGGAAAAACAGGTCTCTATCAGGTTCTTTTACAAACTATTCCAAAAAAATTTTGTGTATAAAATTAAAAATTCTGAAAATATTCTAAGTTGGTGGAATAGGTCCCCCAATTAATCACTGTATAGTTAAAATCACCTAGGATAACATTCTTACTTATAGGGAGTTCATGAAAAAGCTCAGTTTAATGTCTCATCTAAAGGATGGTGCAATCAGGAGTGCAGTTGTCCCTGATGCTGCCCTGCCGTGTAAATGATCCAATCAACTGGAGTGGGAATGGAACACGCAACTATTTGGTTTTCTAGCACCAAAGGTAGGTGGGCTACCTGTTGAGCCACTTGCAGTTACTTTAGTGTAAGATTAAGCTTCAAAAGTGGGACAATATGACAAAAGACAAAGCAAATCTACTTGATCAAGGAGCTCTTGAAATAACATGTTTCACTTTTACCATAAACTGAAATCGTTACACACCTTAAGAATTCACAGGCAAATCAGAAACATATTTTAAAATCCTATAAGTGTAGTCAAGACATATATTCAGCAAATACTGCCCTAATATTAATACACCCCCAAATCAAGATGATTAATATGCAGATCTGCTTGTTCCAGTGAACTGCATTCCAAGTAGTTAACTACTTATAGATGACTTGATTTATGGATTTATTAAATGCCTCACAAATGAACCACTAAGCAAGGCTCTTAACGGGAATGTGTATTATTATTCCTCACTTGCAAGGCTCTTAAAGGGAATGTGTATTATTCCTCACATGCAAGGCTCTTAATGGGATTGTGTATTACTCCTCACATGATTACTTTTAGTAGATACCACTAGTAAGATCTCCCTCATGATTACTTTTAGTGGATATCAGTAGTGACACCCACCTCCCCAAATAAGAATAATCAAGACATCACTTCCCAATTTAATCATCACTTTATAAACTCGATTTAGACACTCTTCACCCAGCTGTCTAAAACTAACCCCTCATCAACCCTAAAAACGAAAACTCTCCATGTAATGCTACCAGAACTCCAAATAACATTCCCTCCTTCACTCTCTCACCTGTTCCAACTTCTAAAATTAAAAAACTTCTCCAGAACTTGAAACTTACTCTAGCTGCTAACAGACTACTTGCTAACTTTCTAAAAATAGCAGTCGACTCCCTGTCTTACCTAGTTTCAATCCTTATCAATCAGTCCATTCAGGAAGCTTATGTCCCCCAAATATGGAAAATATCCTACCTCTACATAAAGGTGGCCATTCCAATGATTTCTCCAACTACTGTCCACTAGCTATACTCTCTCCACAATCTAAGCTTCTTGAGAAATTTATTCATTCTCAAGTCATGCAATACTTGAACACGCATAATCTTCTCTCCCCCACCCAACATGGTTTCCATCCACATCACAGCACAACCACTGCTCTTCCCTCTTTTACAAATCAAGTTAATCATCATAGAAACAATAGCAACTTTGTGTCTGCTATTTTCTTAGATCTCTCCAAAGTATTCAACATGGTCTCACACCCAAAACTAATGGATGCTCTAACTCTCCCTATCCTGGTTTAAAAGTTACCTACAAGACAGACAGCAATCAGTCCAGTGGCAAGAAGTACTATATCCGCTACTTCCCAATTCCATTGGCTTACATCAAGGCTCAATACTGGGCCCACTTCTTTTCTCTATCTTCACAAACAACCTGCATACCTCCACCCAACAAGCCACACTCGTGCAGTACGCAAATGACTCGACACTCATCTGCTCAGTCCCATCTCTAACTACTCTACAGAAGTTGGCCCAAGAATTCTTTTCCATTGTTGAAAACTGAATCACTGACATCTAACTCATTCTTAACCCCAACAAAACTAAATTACTCTTGTTTACCCCAAATAAATCTAAATCCACTCCCCTAACTTTCTCTGTCTCATCCAGAAATGGCACTCTAATCACTCCTTCAACCCATAAACTTCTTGGGGTAGAAATAGACATAAGTCTCTTATTTGATGTCCACATAGCCCAAACTATCCAAAAGGTACACAAAAAATAAGTACACTTTATAGATACAAGAATTTTCGCACCGATAAAGCAAGAATAACTCTGGCCCAAACTCACCTTCTATCCACACTTATGTATGTGGCACCAATATTCACCCTTATTAGAAAAACTGATCTTGACAAAATTGTATCATGCCACAACAAAATTGCTAAATTTGCCAATAATTCTACCTTCAAAACCCATCATTGCCAAGTACTAAGAAATATTCAATGGCTTGAATTTCCCCAGTTACTCACCTACCAACAGCTAACCAGTGCCTTTAATATCCTGAACTACCCTGAAAAAACACCATCCCTAAAAAAACTTCTCACCCACTACTCTACTAGTCATCCCCTATGTTCAACTACTAAATCTCTTCTTTGTACCACCAGAGCAAATAATACTTCAGGTGAATCTCTATACTCTCATACCATAGCTAAAACCTGAAATAACCTCCCCCTCCATAACATCCAACAATTCAAAAAATTACTCAAATCTCATGAAAACCTGGATCTGCCCATGTATAAAATGACTAACACCTTATTACTTACCTCACCCTGTTTCTCTTCCACCTACCATTAATCTAATACACAATACAGGTCTTGACCTCTATACAGCTAACCTGTTAGACAGGTAATCTCATCTCTCTATACCATGCATCTCCTCTATTCTTCTCTCTTAACCTTCTCTGTAGTTTTTCATATTTTCTCTCAAAAAAGCTGCTGTTCAGGATTTCAGTTGTTTGTTACTACCTTGAAAATATGTTTATGTTTTTATACTTTTGTATTATTATAGCGCTGTCTTATTGTTGCTTCTTGTGGAGCTTTTCTCCCCGGTCCTCCATTGAAAATGGATCCAGCCCAGTTGGATTATCCTGGTTAACAAATGTAAAATAAAATAAATAAATAAATAAACATACCCCACATGAGTATTTTAGTGGATACCATTTGTAACATTGCCCATGTTATTATTTTGATTGATACCATTAGTAACTCATGCAAAAAATGCTGAAATATTGTTTGCAAATTATTTTGCTAAACTGAGAAAAATATATTAAATATTGTTAACAAAGGCACTTAATCTACTGCTGCAACTGAGTGAAACATGATGAATGGCTGAGTTAGAAATGAACAAACTGCTTCTACATAAAACTTTAGTCCAAATTTTAAAAAAGTACAGTATTCTATTGTTACATATACTTCTAAACATGAACTCCATTGGCATGTGAATGAGACAGCTTGTCAGAATAACCAATGTGCTTTCCTCTGCCACACTGAGAACTGAGAAAATCATTGTTGTAGATGTTATTTTGCAGTGTAAGACCTCTACTCATGAAGATGCTCAGATCCATCTTCCTATAGACTTAGGCAAATTTCATTTATTTGTTGTGCCATCTATATCCTGTTAAGGGAAGCAAGATATCTGCAGTAAATCACTGCATGTCTTAGGGCAGACAGCACTAATTTGGGTGCCAGTCAATCTTAGATTACAGCCATTCACACCCACATACACACACTCATACACACCCACCCACCTATACTCACTACATGCATACCTACAAGTGGTTTGGAGGCTCACCAATTTATCAGTGTTTGCTATAAACCCTGTCAGCCAGGAATAAGTTGAAAATGTATTTATTTATTTACGTATTTATTGACCAGGAAAGTACGACTGGATAATTTATCTGCTTTCAGCAGAGGCCTGGGGATGAAAACTCCACAAATTAAAGAACCGAATATATATATATATATATATATATATATATATATATATATATATATATATATATATATATTTATATATATAAACTGACATCATATTGCAATATACTGTAAATACTTAGATCAATACAAATATTAATACACATATGACATGTATGATAATACACATATATACCAACATTAAAACAAGATAAATACAATATCATGCAGCACTGAAACGTGTTGACATGTTATAAGTGTGACAGTTCATTATTCACTCATAAAGCAAATGTCAGACTGAAAAAGTTCAAACAGTGATAAGGAGGAGCAGAGGAAGAGAGGGGAGAGTGAGAAAAAGTACTTGTTAGAGGTAATAAGTGGAGAAGGTCTGGGAGGCAGGAGAAATAATGAGTAAAAGCAATTACTTGCTGCATTGAAGAACAGCTGTACTACAAGAGTGCGTATTTACTCAGAAAGGTTGACTAATGTACACATCATGTACACTTTTTGGTAACCTTTATGAATGCAGCCAGTGATGTAAGAAGTTATTAGAGGAGACGGAGCTAAAATTTCAGCCAGGAGAGAAATGAGTACAAAGCTAGGAGTCAGAGAGGAACTCTTTTAGTTGTAGCTTAATTAATGCGTGTTGTGTAGTTCCCTGATTGGTACACAGATCATATTCCAGACTACGCAGTGAGAGTACAGACTTTGACCACAGTTTTTATAAGGCTTATAGATGTCAAGATTGAAGGTGTCGGCTTTGCAGGTAGTAGTGGAAGGTTGCAGTTATAACTGGGCAGGAAGTGGGATTAAATATGTTGTGTCTTTCAGCTTTTTCCTGGTTAGGGGTCGCCACAGCGGAACTCCGGTCCACTAATGATTGGCAGTGGATTTTTACGTGCTGGCTTGCCGGGCCTAATGCACAACCTTCAACGAAGGAACGCCCATTCACGCATGTCACCCCACAGAAGACGCTCTAACTGAGAATCGAACGGGCAACGTCTAACTGTGAGGCGACAACGCTACCGCAGCTCCACCACCGCAGTGGGATTAAATATAATTTTGTGTATTAAGAGATGTTGGGTATAATTTAGCTGGTGAGATCATTCTAGCCAATTAAGAGGTTTTAGTGCAGAGCAGTAATGTGTTCTGTGAATTGTATGAGCTGCAAATTTAGTTACTTTGTTGGAGCATTGTTCTAATTTAGATTTTAGGGTGGCCTGAAGATTGGTCAAGATGGGAGGAATATATAATAAAGAAGAACATTACAAGAGTGACTGGTAGCTGCAATGAGAATGTTTTGGCTCTCTATACAATTCCTAGTTTTTGTGAGTTTTTGTTGTATTGCACTGTAAATGTGGAAGTCATAACAGCAAACCAACTATGGTAACGAATATATGCATATGAGTGAAACAAATACCCCAAAAGCATACCTTCCAAGTGTAAAAGTCAACACCTGGCACCACTTCTTTCTCCTCCATACTGACTTGCTGACTGTAAATATCATATAAGCCCTTATTCATTTTAACATGGCAGGAGCTTTTCTCCTCACCTACCATATATAGGTTCATAGGTTCATAGGTTCATACTAGGCTATCTGCCCTAGGGCATTTATAAGCCTAGCCAGAGTGTGTGTGGCTTTTACCACCCCTTAGGATGAGAATACTATACCCATCAGTTTGCTGTGCCTCTGTCCAGCAGTGACACAGAGATGATTCCCGGGGTAAACCTACGATCTCCCATCCACTCGTCAAGATTTCTCTTGAACAGAGTCAGTGAGGGGCTCTGCCTCACATGGACTGGGATTCTGTTCCATAGTGTAGGGAGTCTCTGGGTGATGAATCTGTCCCTCCAGCACGTCCTATTTATATCCGTGTTGAGGTTTAAGTCTCTTGCTCTCGTGGCTCTGGTGGATTTGGATTTTTTGAGGTGGAGCATGTCCATTAATTCCGGGTTGGACATGGACTTGTATGTCAGGCACAGATCACCTCTGAGCAAACGGTATGCGACTGAATAGAGCTGGAGTTTCTTCAGTCGGCCAGCGTATGACATATGTTTGAGCCCATTTATCCTTTTGGTGAGGAACTTTTGGGGTCTTTCCAACTGCTGCAGGTGTCGGGTAAGGTACATTCCGAATGGGGCGTTGTACTCAATCATTGGTCTGATAAGTGAAGAGTACAGGGGCACAATGACCTCTCCTGATCTGGATGTGAATCCCTTCATGATCAGGTGGGCAATGTAGAAGGTCTTCCTAACCACTTTGGCAATGTGAGTGTCAAAAGAGAGGTTACTGTCAACTTGGGTCCCCAGGTCCCTGATAATATCTTCCATGTTTAATGGATTACCACCTATGTGGTAATTAGGGGTTACCTTGTTTTTCCCAAAGGGTATGACTATACATTTTTTGGCATTTAGCTTAAGGCCATGACTCTGGCACCAGTTATCCATTTCTATGATATAACCAGAACCAACCTTCAACTGATTAGTGAAATGTTCATTGATCAGACCAGTCACACAGCTCACTCCAAGTTCTGATTACGTCACAACAAATGTCTGTGTATACAGTTTGCTGCACCACTACAGTAGTAACACTCTTATAAATAATGCAGTTTAAGATCTTATCTACTCATACACAGACATAGCAGCAGCTGAGCCCTTCGCAGAAGGGTGAATCTATGCATTTTTGCTGCACCAGTTGTCAAGCAGTTTAAGTGTGAGACTTTAATGTTGCTGTGAGTTTCGCCACAATGAACTTTATTGTGTGAGCTGGCAGTGTGTTCTTTGGTGGGTTCTCCATTTTTCATTGTGTTATGACAGTGGAATTGGTACATATACTTTTAGGGGTATGGGAGGCTTTCTTATCACATTGGGGGTTGCAGGTGGGCTTGTACTCGGAAAAAAAAGATTTTTTTTTTAGGTTTTTCGGCTCAGTTTTTGGCAATTATTTTTCAATGAATGGTGAGCCAAAAAAAAAAAGGATTATCAAACTTCCCTACATAAACCTTGCAGAAGAGATGTTGTGTTTTATACATCTACTAACCTGTAAAATGAAACTGCAACGGTAAACGGATACAACAAAACTGTAAAACCATTCCTCACTCAATGGAAAAATGAATAAACAAGTATCTTTTTAGAAGCCTTTGGTCAACTTTGGTCATCTTGTCAATTGTAGTCTAATCAAAGAGTGTTCCCTTGGGAGTAGCTGAATGAACAGAACTCTCAGTGATGGAGAAAAGTGTCCCAAGTGGGAAAAATAATAGTTCCATTTGATTGGCAGAATGTGACCAAATCAATCAGTGATTATCACTGGAATATCTATATCCCCTTTCTAAACAAAAAATTATGAACAACAGTTGGGAAACTCACCATTGTGATAAACATGTTTTTTTCTTTCATTATCCTTCTCATTTTAAGACATCTCTCTTTTCATCAACTACATATATTGATACTTTTTGGAATAAGGTTTTGGGCAGAAGGCATAATTTTGGACTAAGCCATGTTACTGATAAATAAGTAAACCAGGTCTTTCTGGCTATCATCTCAAAATTCAAACACAACACTATGTGCCTGCAACAATAAACAAACCAAAAAATGCTCAGCTCTCAAAGGTTCCTTTACCAGCTAATTCAAGTAGCTACTCATGTTTACTTATTAGTTGACTGAGTAAGACCACTGGACAGATGTGCCCCTTTTCAGAAGCACCCAAGAGAAACACTCTCTGGTTAAATATCTTACTGAGAGTTATACAGTATGAAAATAGATATTAAATTAATCACACTCTGTATCCTGTACTACAGGAAGCAGCTCCTAGCCTTAATCTGCTATGCAACCGCCAGACTTCTGGAGAACAAGCCCAGATATCACATCCCTTCTACAATAAAATGCCATTAAAAGAATTATCAGTTGCTAACAATGAACTTGAAAATGAAAAATACTTAATTTACAGATGTTTACCACTATAAATCAAAATGTTCCTTATTTGTTGACCTACAGGGATAATCTCTTCATTCAATCATCATTTCTTCCTAAGCTCCCCAAGATCCATTTCATTAAGCACCATCTTGAGGACTACTATCCATTAGTCTTTTTTACTGCTCAAACTGATGTCCCAAGGAGCTCTTTATTCAAATAATTTACAGGATTAAAGGTGTACATTTGACAATGTAATGCAAAATGTCTATTCTGATAGTAGCACTTAAGTAAAACGTAGATATCTTTGTAAAAATGCACTAATGTGAAAAAATGTACTTAACTCTGAATTCAGAATGAATCAAAATATCTGACAAGCACTTCCTAAACCCATATTTTCTGACTTTCCTGACAGAGAGACTATATCCTGACTGTGAGGAAACATAGCTCACAAGTGCCATCCCTAACTAGCAGTTTTTCAGTGTTGTTCCTGTTCACATATATAGGGATGGCAGACAAATCTTTCTTATCAAGCTGCATATAAATATTTATTAATGCTAAATATGCACAACAAATTATTGGTATCATTTTATACTATGTATATAAAGGTATATAAAATATCTTTACAATGCTTTTCTTTACAGATCACTGGGACACCATACAAGTAAAACTACATTATACTCTGAAAAAAAATCGTAAAGACTTAGTATATTTTAGCTTACCTTGAGAAATTCCTTTGTGAGTATTTTAACGGCTTCTTAGATAAATGATTGTAAAAGAGTTGCCTGTTCTTATGTACCACAATGTTTGTGTGACATCACAGTGACATAACAATAGTAGTTACTACAGTTGCACCTCCACTGCATTGTGACATTAGCTTACACAACAATGGTAATTGCTAAACTTCTAGATCTTGATTCTTAATGCACCGCCCAGTTTTTATGACATCATTGTGACATGACAGTAGTAATTTATTTATTTATTTATTTATTTATTGAGATTTGATTACTGGGAAACTCCTACTGGGTAAGTTCCCATATTCAGCTGTGGCCCAGGGTGAAACGCTCCAAAGTATTACAAAAACATTTTAAGAACAATAATTGTTTTCAAGCTTTAGAAATAATACAAAAAGATCTACAGTTTAAATAATTATAGCAAATTAGACATAAGGTAAAACCATTGGTTAAGAACAGATACAACTTCTTTGACAGTGATTTAATATTTAGAGGAAATTTAACCAGTTTAGAAGGCAATGGCCAAATATAAAGCAATGAAATAAAACTGTAAAACAAAAAAAGCAAGACAATGAAAAGCTGTAAGAAATCCCCATCTCCTACCTCAAGTTCAAACTGAAACATGTCAGCAAGGAACTTAAGAGTAGTATTAGAAAATGTAATCAGAGCTAGGATGTCAGGTATCCTGCGCATATCCACAGAACTGGTACCTTCTCAACTCAAAGATGAAGAGAAAAAAAAACTCTTCTGCTCTGAAACTGTAACATGCAGCTTGCTACATTTAAGACACCATGCTTCAGCAGTTTAACCATGACACCTTGAAATAGAAGTCATAGAATCCCTGCCAAATGCTGAAACTAATACTTTTATGGGACCAGACTACATATCAGGCTGCATTTTCATCAATGCACTATCTGAACCTCTGCTTAACTGTTAAAACTCATCCTATTCGCAGGGTCTGTGTCTAATGGCTGGAAAGCAGCCATTGTGACTCCCTTCTGAAAAGATTTGACCCACTACAAACCCAAGTAATTATGGGCCCATTGGCCTCATCAGCATTACATGCAAAGCCATGGAATATATCATAGCAGATCTCGTTTATGCAGACATAGGTTCATAGGTTCATAGGTTCATAGGTTGGTACTAGGCTATCAGTCCTAGGGCCTATACAAGCCTAGCCATAACAATTCCCTGGCTATTTCTTCCCACATTATTTACTTTCCTGGACCCCTGTCTAGCAGGGCGACTGACGTGATCCCTGGGGTGAATTTCCTTTCTTCCATCCAATCATCAAGGTTCCTCTTGAAGAGGTCCAAAGAGGCACTCTGCTTGACATGTATGGGCAATCTATTCCAGAGTCTGGGGAGTCTCTGGGTCAGGAACCTGTCCCTCCAGCATGTTTTGTTTATTGTGATGACAAGGTTTAGATCCCTGGAGCGTGTAGCTCTGGGGGATTGGGATTTCTTTAAGTGTAGTATGTCCAACAGCTCTGGGTTTGACATGGCCTTGTATGTTAAGCAGAGATCACCTCTGAGTAGACGATATGCGACAGAGTATAGCTGGAGTTTTTTAAGGCGGTCAGTGTAGAGCATCTGTTTTAGGCCTGTGATTCTTTTAGTGAGGTATTTCTGAGGCCTTTCCAGTTGTTGCAGATGTCTTGAGAGGTACATACCAAATGGGGTGTTGTATTCTATAATGGGTCTAATGAGGGATGAGTACAGCTGGACAATGACCTCCTTTTTTCTGGATGAAAAGCCCTTTGTGATGAGGTGTGCCACATAGAAGGATTTCCTGACTGTTGTGGCGATGTGGTTATCGAAGGTGAGACCACTGTCCACCTGTGTCCCTAAGTCTCTTATCACACTTTCTGTGTTTAGTGTACTGCCACGTATATGGTAATTCATGGATACATGTTTTTTCCCAAAGGAGATAACAATACATTTCTTGGCATTGAGCTTGAGCCCATGGCTCTGGCACCAAGCATCTGTTTCTGTAAGGCCCTTTTGTACAGTATCCACATCATTTAGGGATTCAATAATGGCTCCCAGTTTGCAGTCATCTGCAAACTTTGTTAGCCAGAGTCCCTTAGTGTTGACCTGTACTTCAGAGAAGTAGATGCCAAACAAGAGCGGCCCCAGGACTGAACTCTGAGGTACTCCACTTGTCACTTGTCTGGAGCTGAATTTGGAGTCAGCTACTTTTACAGTGTGGGTTCTATCAGTAAGCCATTTAGCAACCCATTGGGTGACATAGGGATTAATGCCCAACTTAGTAAGTTTATCTATAATTCCAGAGTGGGGGATGGTGTCAAAGGTCTTAGCAAGGTCTAGATAGGCTGTGTGGACCACCTTACCCTTGTCCATGGCTCTGGAGACTGATTCAAAGAAGTCAATCAGGTTCAGGAGACAAGATCGGCCCTTCACAAACCCAAACTGGGTGGGGTCCAGTGTTTGAAGGTTGCCAATGTCTTTGTTTATAAGTTCCATGATAATACGCTCCATGGCCTTGCAGATAAGGCTTGTCAGACTGATGGGACGGTAGTTTCCGGGATCCAAGGTGGATCCCCCCTTGTGGATTGGGATAACTGTAGCTCTGCGCCACTCAGTGGGCACGAAACCTGAGGTGAGGCTATGATTAAACATGACACTTAGGTGGGGTGCCAGTTCATATTGTAGTTCATGTAGTACACAGCCCGGGATGTCATCTGGTCCCATGGATGCTGTATTCTTGGCTTTAGAGAGTGAGTTTTGTACCTATGTGGCCGTTATTACTGGAATTTGGCAATCTTCCAGTATTGAGATGGGCCATTTAGGGCGTAAGAGGGGGGTGAAGTTGGCACTGAATCGATCTGCCAGGATATTGGCAATATCCTTCGGATCAGTATATTTAATGCCATTCTGTTTTAGCTCAGAGCAGATCTGAGCATTGCCATTTAGATTCTTGACATAGTTATAGAATGCTTTGTGGTTGTCTTTGGAATCTTTGGCAATTTTATTTTCGTAACTAGCTTTGGAGGATTTTATGAGGCATCTCAGTTTCTTACTGAGGCTAGTAAGGGAGTTTTTTGCATCCTGGGATTTTCCTATTTTCTGCAAATGTTTCTTCCTTTTGTTGTAAAGTTTGTTTATGGCAGGGGACCACCAGATTGGCTTCCTTTTTTTGGATGAGAGCATTTTGGTTCTATTTGGGATGGCATGATTCATGCATGAGTGGATGTGCTCGTACAGTGCCTTAGTGTAGGATTCAGCAGTTGAACTTTCAGTTCCCGTCTGCATGGGTGTCATGAAGTCTGTCACTTCTGACTTGAGTAGCATGAAGTTGGCTTTGGAGAAGTTTTTTTATGGTGGTTTCTTTACTGAGGGGTGGGGGTGGGATGTGTATGTTAAGGGTGATTAGCTTATGGTCAGACCTGACTAATGAGGGGGTGACCATAGGTATGGAGCATTGATTTCCCATGTTGGTAATGACCAGGTCTAGTATATTGGAGCCCCTGGTGGGACTATGGATTAGTTGATCCAGGGCACTGGAATTTATGAATTCCAAGAACCGTTGCTCAAAGGTGTTGGGACATGAGTAGTTTTCCCAGTTAATGGCAGGGTAGTTAAAATCACCCAGTATTAGGGTGTTTGGTTCTATCTTAATATTTCCAGTATGTTTAGAAAGGTGTAGTGAGAATCTTGGGGTATGGTGGGGGATCTGTAGCAAGCTACAATTTGGATTGCAGTCTTACCTAGTGTTAGTTGCAACTTAACTGATTGAGACCCCAATCAATCTGGCTTCATAAAGGGCAAGCCCTGTCTCTAGAACCTAGTAAACTTCTTTGAAAAGATTGCAGAGTCAGTGGACAGTAGTTACTCTGTGCATACTACTTATCTCTACCTGACCAAGGCTTTTGATATCACCTGTCTTACTGGTATTACTGAAAAGTTAGACAAATGTATTGTAAAACTCTACCTGTCTACCAGATTGCCAATTGTCTGTCTGACAGATCCCAGCCTGTGAAAATCGGTAGTACTCACTCTGAATTTAAAGTTGTAAATAGTGGGGTCCTCAGTGCTGGCCCTCACCTGTTTGGCATTTAATTTGCAGGCATCCAAGCCAAAATCCCAGAGGTGTGCCCGACCAGGTCTGCTGATGATTGCAAGCTGGGCACCGTATTCACTGTTTTGGTGATACTAAACAGCTCCAGTGAGGGCTGGAATATGCACATACATAAATAGTCGCAAGCTAAATGCAAAATAATAGCATTATGTAGAAAAGCTGCTCCCACCTTATATGTTATACAAGATAATCATCTACAGGCAGATACAGTCATAAAAGATCTGTGTACTTATGTGGACAAGTACGTCTTTCTCATTCAGCCATCATGTTTCTACCATAGTCAGGAAATCCTTCTATCTGGCCCAGTTAATTTCCAAGGGAATATCTTTAAGATCCAAAGAAAACATCCAATCACAGTCCTCTTCCCTTATCAGACCCATCATCAAATATAATGTTGTCTTATCCAAAGAAGACGTCCTACACTATCCTCTTCTCTTAACAGACCCATCATCGAATATAATGCCCTCTTTGGTATGTACAAGTCAGATGTCTCAATGGTTCCTGTGTAGGAGGAATGTTCTTATTTTCAGGCCTGATTTACTCCTACACATAATTACTGATTTTGGAAGTATATCCCTATGTTCAGGTTTGATTTACTCCTTCACAAATTTTTCTGAATCCTCCTCATCACATGATTTCTGAAGTTGTCTAGTGCAGAGAAACCCACCTTACATAGGTTCATAGATGTGTACTAGGCTAACGGCCCTGAAGCCTATACAAGCCTAGCCCAAGAACATTCACTGGCATCATGCTGCCAAAAGTTAGTTCCCAGTGCCCCCGTCAAGCAATGCCACTGAAGTGATACCCAGGGTGAACTTCCTATTGCTCACCCACTCATCAAGATTTTTCTTAAAAAGGGCCAGTGAAGTACTCTGCTTGATGGGGAGCCTTGAGCAGCCTACCTGTCCCTGTAGGAAGTGACCTCAGCAGAAGAAGCTGTAGTAATTGGTTGTTTTGGACCATTTCTAGCTCTTTTGTAGTTCACTGTTTAAAATCCGCCTCTGGGCATTTTTTTCTGGCTATACTGCTCAGACAAGCTCCTCGTGGTCCTGCAGAGTGGTCCTAGCTACAGAGAACTCAGAAAAGCGACTACTTTCTGGATTTAAGTATCTTTGCTTTTTTTCACTTGGAATAGCTTCTGTAGCTTACCCTGAACTAGCTTGAACTGTTTTTTAACTGTTTGCTGCAGTATTTTAAAATCTGCACTTAAAGTTACTTGTTAGTCGAATTTGATCGAAACTTTGTTTGTTTGTTTAATTTAACTGTTGAGGCTGCCCACTAAAGTGTGCTAGGCTGTGTAAGTGATTTATCACTGTTTCGGCATTTTCTGTGTGTTTCTATCAAAAAAAAAAAACAAAAAAACAAAAAAAAACCTTTTTTCCCGCCTCTCCTCGACTAGTTTAGACCAGTTTACAGGCATTGCTGTATTCTGGGCTGTGGTGTAGTTCCTGTGTTGTCCATTACCTTACTTGGATAGAAAGAAGTTTCTTTGCTCACCAGTGGGAGTGGGGAGCCTTGAGCAGCCTACCTGTCCCTGTAGGAAGTGACCTCAGCACAAGAAGCTGTAGTAATTGGTTGTTTTGGACCATTTCTAGCTCTTTTGTAGTTCACTGTTTAAAATCCGCCTCTGGGCATTTTTTCTGGCTATACTGCTCAGACAAGCTCCTCGTGGTCCTGCAGAGTGGTCCTAGCTACAGAGAACTCAGAAAAGCGACTACTTTCTGGATTTAAGTATCTTTGCTTTTTTTCACTTGGAATAGCTTCTGTAGCTTACCCTGAACTAGCTTGAACTGTTTTTTAACTGTTTGCTGCATTATTTTAAAATCTGCACTTAAAGTTACTTTTTAGTCGAATTTGATCGAAACTTTGTTTGTTTGTTTAATTTAACTGTTGAGGCTGCCCACTAAAGTGTGCTAGCCTGTGTAACTGATTTATCACTGTTTCTGCATTTTCTGTGTGTTTCTATCAAAAAAACAAAAAAAAAATCCTTGTTTTCCCGCCTCTCCTCGACTAGTTTAGACCAGTTTACAGGCATTGCTGTATTCTGGGCTGTGGTGTAGTTCCTGTGTTGTCCATTACCTTACTTGGATAGAAGAAAGTTTCTTTGCTCACCAGTGGGAGTGGGGAGCCTTGAGCAGCCTACCTGTCCCTGTAGGAAGTGACCTCAGCACAAGAATGTACTTTCACAAGAAAGACGTATTTGCAATGCTTAGCATGTGGTATGCAGTATTTTGTTTACTCGTTCTCGTGGTTTTTGTCTTTTCTTTATAAAAAGTAAGGTTTTCTGCGAAAACGTTGACAGACGTTTGAGTTTCGGAGTTTACTTCCTTCTGAAAGGCATAAACTGCTATTTTAATAACTTCTTAAGTTTCTAAATTAGTATTTAAAGTCTTTAGTCCTAGATTCTGGGGCTTTGTCCAGACTTCTTGCAGGTTGAGAGGTATGGTACGAACTTGGAGATGAGGTTTAGGAAGTTTTTTTTTAATTAGAATGGTGGAAATGCCACATATTGCGTCTCTTAATCTCTTAGCCCAGAAAATCTGGATAAGCCTAATGGGGGGACAAAGCCCCCCCCAAAATAGGGACACATTTTAACTATTCCTCGTATAAACTTGGAAAATGTTAGAATAAAAGGCCGTGTATAACCATGCGTTTTTCAGAAGGATCTGAAGTCTGAAACTCAAGTGCCTGTCATTATTTAGTGAATTCAGTCCTTACTGATTTACCGGAAAACGCCAGAAAATCACACATTTTATTAGGAACACACCAAAAAATATGAGGCGAAAACCTAGACAGTTGAGAGGCATACACATTCTATACATTATACAGTCTATATAAACTGACTTGAAACTGTAGTTTTATTTTCCCTTTTGGGTCTATTCCTGCTTCTTTCCAGCCCCTGCTATCAAGCACGCTTTAACGTGCTTTAGCGCGGAGTTGCCACTAGAGCAGCATCGGGCAGCGCCAGTTAAACAAGGTTAAACTCTTTCTGGCTCCAGAAAGTCTGTTCTTCAATTTTTCCCTTAGAACTGCTCTGTTAGGAACCTAAACAGTTTACACCTACACTAAAAAGTGCAGCACTTGTTCCAAATAGCTTTTTCTTCTCAAAAAGCTCAGCACTTGTCTTATAAGCATTCTCTTTGCAGGTCAAGCACTCCTATATTATACAAATCTCTCACTAGCAAAACCCCCAGGAGTGCCCGTCCCTGCTAAGCCCACTACTTTTCTGTCTCATACCAACTCATAATTCTTTCTAGCATGTCGAAGGGTCAGATGCTGGCGTCCTCTCCTGCCCAGTTGGTGAATCTGGGAATTCTGAAACAATGTTACAATTGCCTCATGTACACGGACAACCCTCTCCTCCTCCCAAGTAACACTAACACTTGTGAGAGATGCAGCTATTTAGCCAGACTGGAGGCTGAGCTCTCTCAACTCAGGACTGGCAAGACCAGGCAGGAGGAGAAGGCAACTACACACACCACAATACCAGTCTCACATAACTCAACCACACCACTGAATCAAACACATAAACACACTAAGACATACTTGGAGGCTCTGAGTAAAAATTTACCTAAACAGCAGAGGCCTCCAAAGCAGACACCCAAGCAACTGCAAACTCAATACACCACACAAACAACACATAAACAACAAAATCAGTGTGCAGAGCAGTCACTGCCCTTAAGGCCAAATACAACACCAAACATACTTGTCATAGGTGACTCCATAGTCAGACACACTGACGTCCCGCTCACCAGACTGAGTAAGGAGAAGGTCACAGTAAGCTGCCTGTCGGGCACTAGAATCCATCACATAACACAAGCACTCAGGTCCCGCAAGAGCAGGTACAATTACGACCCAGTCATTGTCCACGCTGGTGTCACGACCTGAGACGCCTCCTTGGACTACATGAAAAGACATTGAGGAGCTCTCTGATTATGTAGCCCAGGCAGGTATGACCCTGAACTTGAGCAGTATCCTACCTTCACCTAGAATGATGCCACAATACAGTGATAAGATGATCAGCTTTAATAATTGGCTTAAATTCTGGTGTCATTCAAAGGGGATCAATGTCTGTCTGCCTGGGATGACATGCTGGACAAGCCACGCTGCTTCAAGGGACGGCTTGCACCTGTCACCCCTAGGCTTCCGGATATTGGCAAAGGCTCTTGCCACCCCATAGTGCCTTTTTAGGCAAGGCTCAAATTCTAAACCTACCACCCTAGAACACAAAAAGTAAAAACTAAGGGTAATGCTGCTCAATGCCAGAAGTCTCAATCTCAAGATGCACTGAGGCCCTTCTCAGTATGGAGAACATCGATGTCTGTGCTGTGACTGAAACCTGGTTCAAGGCTCCTGAGAGCACCCCAGCACTATCAGGTTTCACCTCATATCATGCGTTCGCCCCAAAATCCGGACAACACCAAGAAAGGAGGGGGTGTCCATATTCATAAAGGACACCCACACCTCAAGGTTGGTGGCAACGATGCATCGGAGACCATCCAGGTGCAATTAACCATAGGCAAGACTGCTCTGCAATTTGTAGCATGTTACAGGCCACCCTCTCAAACTCAGGAACCTCACATGGCCTTCCTGAAAACAATGGAGGGATAAATGTATCTCCAAACACCATCATACTAGGTGACTTCAACTACCCTAATATAGACTGGGAACACTACTCAAGCCCAAACACTCTAGCCCAAAGGTTCCTGGAGTTCATAAACTCAAATGCCATGGAACAACTAGTCACCATCCCCACAAGAGGAGAAAACATACTTGATCTCATCATCACGAACATGGGATCACAATGTTCAACACCGGAAGTATACCCCTCACTGGTGAGATCAGATCATAAACTAATCTCGCTGGAGGTCCTCATCCCGCCCTCACCTGAAATAAAAAAGACCACAGTGAAAAACTTCTCAAAAGCCGACTTCACACTTCTAAAAACTAGTGTGGTCTCCTTTAAGGCCCCTGAGCCAGTGGTAAACATTACTCAAACCGCTGAATCACTTACAAATGCCTTCTACCAGCACCTACAGGACTGCATGGATCAGGCAATCCCAAACAAAACTAAGACTCTTTGTACCAAAGGCAAGCGTCCAGTCTGGTGGACCCCAGCCATAAACAAGCTCTACAACAAAAGGAGGAAGCTACTACAAGATAGAGCAAAATCCTTGAAAGGTAAGATACCTTTGATCATTATAAGTAAAAACCTAAGAGCTCTCATAAAATCATCCAAGGCAAATTTTGAGAGAAAAATCGCCAAGGACTCAAAAGACAATCATAAGGCCTTCTTTAGCTATGTTAGAAACCTAGGAGGAAACTCCCAGATATGCTCAGAATTAGTTCAAAATGATGTGAAGATTACTGAACCTACACACATTGCCAACATACTGGCTGACAGGTTCAATGCAAACTTCTCCCTCCCCAAAAGGAGAGATATCTATACCAGAGGATTGTAGCCCCCAAGCATCTCCAACGCCCAGGTGAGAACTGCTCTCCAAAGCAAAAACACAGCATCCATGGGACCGGATGGTGTCCCCGGCTGTGTGCTCCACAAACTCAATGAGGAATTAAACCCGCAGTTAGGACAGCTGTTTAATCTTAGCCTCACCTCAGGATACGCATCAAGGAGTGGCGCACGGCACTGTGGTCCCACTTCACAAGGGTGCCTCCACCGACCCTGGAAATTACCGTCCCATTAGCTTGACAAGCCTTATCTGCAAAGCCATGGAGAGGATCATAATGGAACTCATCAATAAAGACATAGGAAGCTTGCAGACTTTGGATCCAACCCAGTTTGGCTTTGTCAAAGGCAGATCATGCCTTTTAAACTTGGTTGACTTTTGAGACAGTCACCAAGGCCATTGATGAGGAAAGGCAGTTCATACAGCCTACCTTGACCTGGCAAAGGCCTTCACACAATACCCACTCAGGTATCATCGAAAAACTCATCAGCTTGAATGTAAACCCATACATCACAAGATGGGTTGCAAACTGGCTAAGTGACAGAACCCACAGGGTCAGAGTTGCTGGAGCCATGTCAGACTCAAAGCCTGTCACAAGTGGTGTCCCACAGGGCTCAGTCCTGGGTCCACTCTTGTTCAGCATCTACTTTTCTGAAGTACAAGCAAACACAGGAGGGTTATGGCTGACAAAGTTTGCAGATGACTGCAAACTGGGCGCCATAGTCGAAAACACATCTGACACAGATATCCTTCAGAAGGGCCTCACAGAAATGCATAACTGGTGCCAGAGCCATGGCCTAAAGTTAAATGCCAAGAAATGCATAGTCATACCCTTCGGGAAAAACAAGGTTACCCCTAGCTACCATATAGGTGGCAATCCACTGAGCACAGAAGAAGTCATCAGGGATCTGGGGACCCAGGTTGACAGTAGCCTTGCGGCTGACACTCATGTTGCTAAAGTAGTTAGGAAAACCTTCTGCATTGCCCACCTGATCATGAAGGGATTCACATCTAGATCAAGGGAGGTCATCGTCCCCTGTACTCATCCCTCATTAGACCTATGATTGAGTATAATGCCCCATTCGAATGTATCTGACCCGACACCTGCAGCAGCTGGAAAGGCCCCAAAGTTCCTCACCAAAAGGATAAAGGGTCTCAAAATATGTCTTATGCTGCCCGACTGAAAGAACTCCAGCTCTATTCAGTCTCATACCGCTTGCTCAGAGGTGACCTGTGCCTGACATATAAGGCCATGTCAAACCCTGATTTGATGAATATGCTTCACCTCAAAAATCTAGATCCCTCAGAACCACAAGGAGACTTAAACCTTGACACGGTTATTAATAGAACGTGCTGGAGGGACAGATTCATCACCCAGAGACTCCTATGCTGTGGAACAAAATCCCGGTACATGTGAGGCAGAGCACCTCGCTGGCCTTGTTCAAGAGGAATCTTGACAAATGGATGGGGGATCGCAGATATACCCCAGGGATTACTTCAGTGTCACTGCTTGACAGAGGCACAGCAAAATAATAGGCATAGTTTTATTCAAACTAAAGGGGTGGCGAAAGCCAAATAACTATGGGCTAGGCTTATAAATGCCCTTGGGCAGATAGCCTAGTATGAACCTATGAACCTATGAACCTATAAGAAGCTGTAGTAATTGGTTGTTTTGGACCATTTCTAGCTCTTTTGTAGTTCACTGTTTAAAATCCGCCTCTGGGCATTTTTTTCTGGCTATACTGCTCAGACAAGCTCCTCGTGGTCCTGCAGAGTGGTCCTAGCTACAGAGAACTCAGAAAAGCGACTACTTTCTGGATTTAAGTATCTTTGCTTTTTTTCACTTGGAATAGCTTCTGTAGCTTACCCTGAACTAGCTTGAACTGTTTTTTAACTGTTTGCTGCATTATTTTAAAATCTGCACTTAAAGTTACTTTTTAGTCGAATTTGATCGAAAGTTTGTTTGTTTGTTTGTTTAATTTAACTGTTGAGGCTGCCCACTAAAGTGTGCTAGCCTGTGTAACTGATTTATCACTGTTTCTGCATTTTCTGTGTGCTTCTATCAAAAAAAACAAAAAAACAAAAAAAAATCCTTGTTTTCCCGCCTCTCCTTGACTAGTTTAGACCAGTTTACAGGCATTGCTGTATTCTGGGCTGTGGTGTAGTTCCTGTGTTGTCCATCACCTTACTTGGATAGAAGGAAGTTTCTTTGCTCACCAGTGGGAGTGGGGAGCCTTGAGCAGCCTACATGTCCCTGTAGGAAGTGACCTCAGCACAAGAAGCTGTAGTAATTGGTTGTTTTGGACCATTTCTAGCTCTTTTGTAGTTCACTGTTTAAAATCCACGTTTGCACGGCTTTGCATGGTTGTGCGCATAGCGCAGCGCTGGTTAAACAAGGTTAAACTTCTTCTGGCTCCGCCAGGTCTGCTCTTCAAATTTTCCCTTAAGGAAGCTCTACTCTTAGTATAATCAGACTACTCACTATATTATAAGCCTAGCACTTGTTCTCAGTACTTATCTACTAAGTAAGCACTCTCGTACTAAGTAAAGCACTACACCTACCTACCACCCCTGTGAATATCCACTTCCCTTAAAGGTACAGCACTCCCTTATACTGTTCTAGCATGTCAAGTGGTAGATTACTGGCGTCCTCTCCAGTTCAGCTGGTCAATCTGGGTATCTTGAGACAATGCTACAATTGTCTCATGTACACAGAGAACCCTCTCCTCCTCCCAACAAACACAAATACATGTGAGAGATGCAACTATATAGCCAAACTGGAGGCTGAACTCTCTCAACTCAGGGCTGGCATGACCAGACAGGAGGAGATGGTAACCACACACACAACAATCCCAGTCCCACATAGACCTACCACAACTGCAACCCAAACACATAAAAACACAAAGACATACTCGGAGGCTCTAATAAAAACTTACCAAAACAACAGAGGCTCCCAAAGCAGACATCCAAAAATCCACCACCTCAAAACAAAACACATGCAACACATACTTCAATAAATCAGTGTGTCAACCAATCACAGCCCTTAAGGCCAAACACCATGCCTGATACACTAGTAATAGGTGACTCTATAGTCAGACACACTGATGTCCCGCTGACCAGGCTGAACAAGGAGAGGGTGACTGTGAGCTGTCTATCGGGAGCCAGGATCTGCCACATAACACACACACTCACGTCACACCAAAGCAAGTACAAATATGACTCCGTCATTGTCCATGCTGGCGTGAATGACCTGAGACGTACCTCCCTGGACTACATGAAAAGAGACATAGAGGAGCTCTCCGATTATGTAGCCCAGGCTGGTATGACCCTGACCCTGAGCAGCATCTTGCCCTCACCAAGAATGATACCACAATACAAAGACAAGATGATCAGCTTTAATAATTGGCTCAAGTACTGGTGTCATTCTAAGGGAATCCAATGTCTGTCTGCCTGGGATGACATGTTGGACAAGCCACGCTGCTTCAAGGGATGGCTTACACCTGTCACCACTGGGCTTCTGGATATTGGCTAAGGCTCTTGCCACCCCATAGTGCCTTTTTATGCAAGGCTCAAAAGACAAACCCACCTCCTTAGAAAACAAAAATGGAAAAAACTAAGGGTAATGCTGCTCAACGCCAGAAGTCTAAATCTCAAGATGCAGGCACTCGATGCACTCCTCAGCATGGAGAACATCGACGTCTGTGCAGTAACTGAAACCTGGTTCAAGGCTCCTGAGAGCACCCCAGTGCTACCAGGCTATACCTCGTATCATGCTTTTTGGCCCCAAAACCCAGGCTAAACCACAAAGGGAGGGGGAGTGTCCATATTCATCAAGGACACCCACACCTCCAGGTTATTAGCAACACATGAAGCATCAGAGACCATACAGGTGCAACTAACCATAGGCAAAACTGCTATACAACTGGTAGCATGTTACAGACCACTCTCCCAATCTCAGGAACCCCACTCAGCCTTCCTGAAGACATTGGAGGATATGAATGTATCACAAAATACCATCATACTGGGAGACTTTAACTACCCAAACATAGACTGGGTACATTATTCTAGCCCTAATACCCTGGCCCAAAGGTTCCTGGAATTCATAAATTCAAATGCACTGGAACAACTAGTCATCTCTCCCACTAGGGGAGATAATATACTAGACCTGATCATCACAAACATAGGGACAAAATGCTCCACACCAGAAGTATACCCCTCACTAGTGAGATCTGACCACAAACTAATCATCCTGGATATACATATCCCACCTCCACCCCCAACACAAAAGACCACAGTGAAAAACTTCTCAAAAGCAGACTTCACTCTTCTTAAGACTGAGATGGTATCCTTTAAGCCCACTGTGCCAGTGGATACCACATCCCACAATGCCGAATCCTTCACAAATGCTTTCTATGGACATCTCCAAGAATGCATGGATCATGCAATCCCAAATAAATCCAAGTCCCTCTCCACCAAAGGCAAGCGTGCTGTCTGGTGGACCTCAGCCATTAACAAATTGTATAACAAAAGAAGGAAGCTACTGCACTTCAGAGCAAAATCCCATGAAGGGAAGACATCTCTGATCAACATGAGCAGAAAACTACGTTCTCTCATAAAAACATCCAAGGCCAACTTTGAGAGAAAAATCGCTAAGGACACTAAAGATAACTACAAAGCCTTCTTCAGCTATATTAGAAACCTAGGTGGAAACCCTCAGATATGCTCAGAGTTAGTTCACAACAACAAAAAATACACTGAACCCACAGATATTGCCAACATTCTGGCTGACAGGTTCAGTGCAAATTTCTCCCCTCCCTCACCCCAAAAGAAGAAATACTTATCCCAGCTGAATGTAATCTCCCTATCATCTCAGATGTCCAAGTGAGAGCCGCCCTAAACAAAGCTAAAAACACAGCATCAATGGGACCTGATGGTGTCCCGGGTTGCGTGTTACGTGAACTCCAAGAGGAGCTAAACCCACACATAAAAATGCTATTTAACCTTAGCCTTACTTCGGGATATGTACCTGAACACTGGCGTACAGCAACAGTGGTCCCACTCCACAAAGGGGGTGCCTCTACAGACCCTGAGAACTACCGCCCCATAAGCTAAACCAGCCTGGTCTGCAAAGCTATGGAAAGAATCATTATGGAACTCATAAACAGAGACATAGGGGACCTACAGACACTTGACCCCACCCAGTTTGGCTTTGTAAAGGGAAGATCCTGCCTTTTGAACCTGGTTGACTTTTTTGAAACAGTCACTAGAGCCATTGATGAGGGAAAAGCAGTCCATACAGCCTACCTGGACTTGGCTAAGGCCTTCGACACAATACCCCACTCAGGCATCATAGATAAGCTCAACAGCTTAAACGTAAACCCTTATGTCACTAGATGGGTTGCAAACTGGCTAAAGGACAGAACCCATAAAGTTAAAATCGCTGGAGCAATGTCAGACTCAAAGCCAGTCACAAGTGGTGTCCCACAGGGATCTGTCCTTGGACCCCTCTTGTTCGGCATTTATTTCTCAGATGTTAAAGCAAACATGGGAGGGTTGTGGCTGACAAAGTTCGCAGATGACTGCAAACTAGGCACCATAGTCGATACACCTGCGGACACATACATCCTACAAAAAGGCCTCACAGAAATGGACAACTGGTGCCAGAGTCACGGCCTTAAACTAAATGCCAAAAAATGTATAGTCATCCCCTTTGGGAAAAACAAAGTACCCACAAATTATCACATAGACAGCAACCCACTGAGTCTGGAAAAAGAAATCAGAGACCTAGGGACCCAAGTCAACAGCAACCTCTCATTTGACACCCACGTTGCCAAAGTGGTTAGAAAAACATTTGACCTTGCACACCTCATCATGAAGGGATTCACATCCAGATCCAAGGATGTCATTGTACCCCTATACTCCTCCCTCATCAGACCCATGATTGAGTACAATGCCCCATTTAGTATGTACCTCATCCGGCATTTGCAACAGCTGGAGAGACCACAAAAGTACCTCACCAAGAGGGTCAAGGGTCTCCAACATATGTCTTATTCTGCCAGACTAAAGAAACTTCAGCTCTATTCAGTAGCATACCGCCTGCTCAGAGGTGATCTCTGCCTGATGTACAAGGCCATGTCCAATCAGGATCTGATGGACATGCTCCACCTCAAAAAATCCAAATCCATCAGGACCACGAGAGCTAAAGACTTAAAGCTCGGCACAAGTATGAATAGGACATGCTGGAGGGATAGATTCATAACCCAGAGGCTTCCCATGCTTTGGAACAAGATCCCAGTTCATATTAGGCAGAGCCCCTCACTGACTTTCTTCAAGAGAAATCTTGATGAGTGGATGGGAGATCGTAAGTTTACCCCAGGGGTCACATCTGTGTCACTGCTAGACGGGGGTACAGTAAACTAATTCTATTATAATAAGGGGACCTTCCTTGTGTCACTACTAGACAGAGGCACAGTATTCTAAATTTATTCTGTACATTTTTGTACCATCTCATGGGGTGGCAAAAGCCACATCACTATGGCTAGGCTTACAAATGCCCCAGGGCAGATAGCCTAGTACTATACTATGAAACTATGTGAATGGGAAGTTTGTTCCAGAGTATTGGTTAGGAACCTGTCCCTCCAGCATGTTCTGTTTACTGTGGTAATGAGGTTAAGGTCCCTGGAGTGTGTAGCACGGAGGGATTGGGATTTCTTTAGGTGTAGCATATCCAACAGCTCTGGATCAGACATGGCTTTGTAGGTCAAGCAGAGATCGCCTCTAAGTAGGTGATAAGAGACAGAGTATAGCTGGAGTTTTTTGAGCCTGTCCATATAGGGTATGTGTCTAAGGCCTAAGATCCTCTTAGTGAGATATTTTTGTGGCCTTTCCAGTTGTTGTAGGTGTCTAGTGAGGTACATACCAAATGAGGCATTGTATTCTATGATGGGTCTAATGAGGGATGAATAGAGAGGGATTATGACCTCTTTCTTCCTGGATGAGAAACCTTTTGTAATGAGATGTGCCACATAGAACTTTCTGACTACAGTGGCAATGTGGTTATCAAAGTAGAGGTTGCTGTCAGCCTGTGTCCCCAAGTCTCTTATCACACCTTTGATGTTTAGTGGACTACTGCGTATGTGGTCGTTCATGGGCACCGAATTTTTCCCAAAGGGAATGGCAATGCAGTTTTTGGCATTCAGCTTAAGGCCATGGTTCTGGCACCAGTCATTGGTGTCAGTGAGGCCTTTTTGTAGAATGTCTACATCAGTTGGTGAATCAATAATGGCACCCAGTTTGCAATCATCTGCATACTTGGTCAGCCAGAGTCCCTTTCTGTTGGCTTGAACTTCAAAGAAGTAGATGCCAAACAGGAGAGGACCTAGGACCAATCTCTGTGGGACACCACTTGTAACTGGTCAGTAGTCAGATTTGGAGTCAGCTACTTTCACAGTGTGGGTTCTATCAGTGAGCCATTTGGCAACCCATCTTATTACATGGGGGGGGTTATGCCTAGTTTAGTGAGTCTGTCTATGATTCCAGAGTGAGAGATGGTGTCAAAGGCCTTGGCAAGATCTAGGTAGGCTGTATGAACTACCTTGCCCCCATCCACAGCTCTGGTGACAGAATCGAAGAAGTCTATCAGGTTGAGCAGGCATGATCTACCTTTCACAAACCCATACTGCATGGGGTCCAGAGTTGGAGATTCCCTATGTCCTTATTTATAAGGTTCATGATGATGTGCTCCATAGCCTTACATATCAGACTCATCAGGCTAATGGGGTGGTAGTTCCCAGGGTCTGTAGTCACTCCCCCTTTGTGGAGTGGGATGAACGTAGCAGTGCGCCATTCAGTAGGAACAAAGCCTGAAATGAGGCTGTGATCAGGTGTGGTGCCAGTTCACTTTGTAATTTATGTAGAACACAGCCAGGGATATTTGAGAAAATGAAACAAAACACAGGCTCCGATCTAACTTGAACCACTCACTGCAGTTTATTGTAAAGCGCTTTTCGTCAACACTAATGGAAAACTTCATCAGACAACAAGGTACAACAAAGCACTCCTTTTAAAACTAAAAGGGTGGCAACATTAACAATCAACTCATTACCCTAATTACTCAAAGAATCACTCAATTAGAAAACATAAAAATCCTGTTACAGACTTGACACTCAACAAAAATTCTGAATAGAAAATGTTAAACCAAAATTATACTTCTCTTATTAAAGCAGCAATCTTATTAAAAATACTCATATATACTACTGTATATAACAATAATGAATAAATAAATAAATAAATAAATAAATAAATAAGTAAACACTTTAAAATAGACATTGTTTTCTTGTGCAAAACAAGGCAAAAATTACCAAGCAACTGTAACTGCCTAAAAGACTGTGTGTGCCAAAGAAAAGATGAAGAGAAAGTGTCCACCTAAAACATCTTGATGAAAAAATGTGTGTGTGTGTATGTGTATGTTAAATGTACAAGAAACTGTCAGTAAGTATAATATATTACAATACACATTTCAACTAACGTAGATGACTAATAAGATAAACAGTATTGTTAAGAACAATTAAAACAGTGTTGTTAAAAACGATTTTCTTATAAAAACAAGTCAACTTAAGGATGCATGCTAAAGAGGTGACTTCAAGCCAGGTAGAGTATATGAATTTAACCTAAGTTGCCAAACCAATTCATGTTTCTCCAATATCAATTGGTAAGGTCCACCCTTTCCATCTAAAGCTACCTGGTCTATAACTTTGAGCAAAAATGAATGAGAGGGGTGCTCACTGCAGTGTCTAGCCAGAGCATTAGTGGTGCTTTTTTTCTTAATGTAGTAAACATGTTCGTAAATCCTATCCTTTAGCTTCCTGCCTGTTTTTCCTACGTAAAATGCTGAACACATCTGACAGAAAGCTAAGTACACCACAGATTTGGAATTACAGTTGTAACTACCTCTGGCTTTATATTCATGCTGGTTTACTGTGAAACTAAACCCTGTAGCAATGTACTTACAATAGTTACACGCTTCACATTTAAAAGTTCCTTCGGTCCTAAGAGGCTTCGGACTATTGTTTTCTATAATGTTTTTCAGGTTTCTACCCTTCTTAAAAATAATGACTGGGTAGTCACCTAATTTCTCTATTGTGTCCCTCTCAAAGGTCAATAAAAAACAATTCCTTTTGAAAATGTTCTTAATTAAATTTGCCTCCAAACAAAAGGATGTAATGAAACTCCTCTTAAAACTCACTATTTTCTTAACCGTGGAACATTTCACTGGTGGAGTAATGCTAGTCTTAGTTAGGGCCAATCTATCTGACCTTTCTCGCACGTTCAAATCTGTTTCCTCAGTAATACGCTCCCTTAGTGAGAATTGGACTGAAATAACCTGCCAACCTTTTGAAGCGGACTTCACTTACTAGCTCATCAATCATCTTCCATGGGTAACTTCGACTCGTGAACATATGTTTCAACAAGGTACATTCATCTTCAAAGGAAGTATCCTCACTTGTCATCCTGGCAGCTCTTACCAGCTGTCCTTTGAGGACAGACCTTTGCTGATGGAACGGGTGAAAACTGGAATAGTGCAACAATGTGTTAGAGTACGTAGGCTTTCTGTATATTTTAACCAAGTACCCTTCACCTACAGGATCCCTCTTTAATTCTACATCTAAATAGTTAATGATGTTTTCTCCATAGGTGAAGGTGAATTTCAAAAAAGGTGTACCCTTCACCTACAGGATCCCTCTTTAATTCTACATCTAAATAGTTAATGATGTTTTCTCCATAGGTGAAGGTGAATTTCAAAAAAGGTGTACTATTGTTCAAAGTTTCCACAAATAGTTGTGCGTCATCCGCACTCCCCTCAAACATGATAAAAATATCATCCAGAAACCTGTTGTAAAGTTTTACCTTCTCATAAATGTTCTTCTTGAAAATAAACTCACTTTCCCATTGAGCTAGGAACAGGTTGGCATAGCTTTCCCCACATGGCGAACCCATAGCTACACCTACCACTTGTTTGTATATGTTGTCATTAAAACTAACATAGTTGTTATTTAAGATAATATCTAGTAACTCCTGGATTAACCTTATCTCATTACTCTCAGCCTCATAAAATAACAATTTCCTGGTAATGTATTCAATTCCTACCTCATGTGGGATAGAAAAGTAATGATCAACAACATCTATTGTTAAGAAAAAAATGTTCTTATGATAAACAAAATTCTCTAAACTTTTCAAAAAGGCCCAGGAGTCTTTGCAAATTTGTTCTTCTCTGGCTACATACTTTTTAAACAAGTGGTCTACATATTTAGAACATGCATAAGTAATGGACGGCCTTGCATTCACTAAAGCTCTCATCGGGGGATCATTGACATTTTTATGGAGCTTAGGTAATCCAAACAGGTTTGGTATTCTTGGTTTCAAAATCACTAAATAATTGTACACCTCAACACTGATCAAATCTTCAATCAGTAAAGTCTCCAAAAAAAGGAAAAAACTCTGTTGTGTGCAGTGTTCATTTCACTGAAACTAGATTTTACATAAATCTCACTGTTCAACACTCCCAGCATTCTAGTCTCATAGTCATCATTGTTCATAATCACCAGTCCACCGCCTTTGGTTTCAAAATTTGGACCGGTAAAGATTTAACGGAGCTGAGGGCTTCAGCCTCGTTTTGGGTAATGTTCACCGTTTCATGTTTCTTAACACCCTTGTGTAAGTTTCTTAAATTGAACTCGCACATATGGTCAAACAAAGATAAGGAAGGACAAATAGGTGGGTTGTAAGTACTAGCCACCCTTAAAGGACCAACATCGACAACTTTGTCACCAAATATTAGAGCCAAGTTCAACTGAGTTATGAGGCTGAGAGTAATGAGATAAGGTTAATCCAGGAGTTACTAGATATTATCTAAAACAACAACTTTGTTAGTTTTAATGACAACATATACAAACAAGTGGTAGGTGTAGCTATGGATTCGCCATGTGGGGCGAGCTACGCCAACCTGTTCCTAGCTCAATGGGAAAGTGAGTTTATTTTCAAGAAGAACATTTACGAGAAGGTAAAACTTTACAACATGTTTCTGGATGATATTTTTATCCTGTTTGAGGGGAGTGCAGATGAAGCACGACTATTTGTGGAAACTTTGAACAATAGTACACCTTTTTTGAAATTCACCTTCACCTATGGAAAGAACATCATTAACTATTTAGATGTAGAATTAAAGAGGGATCCTGTAGGTGAAGGGTACTTGGCTAAAATATACAGAAAGCCTACGTACTCAAACACATTGTTACGCTATTCCAGTTGTCACCTGTTCCAACAGAAAAGGTCTGTCCTCAAAGGACAGCTGGTAAGAGCTGCCAGGATGACAAGTGAGGATACTTCCTTTGAAGATGAATGTACCTTGTTGAAACATATGTTCATGAGTCGAGGTTACCCAGGGAAGATGATTGATGAGCTAATAAGTGAAGTCCGCTTCAAAAGGTTGGCAGGATCTTTCAGTCCAATTCTCACTAAGAGGGAACGTATTACTGAGGTAACAGATTTGAATGTGGGAGAAAGGTCGGATGGTTTGGCCCTAACTAAGACTAGCGTTACTCCACCAGAGAAATGTTCCACAGTTAAGGAAATAGTGAGTTTTAAGAGGAGTTTCATTACACCCTTTTGTTTGGAGGCAAACTTAATTAAGAACATTTTCAAAAGGAATTGTTTTTTATTGACCTTTGAGAGGGACACAATAGAGAAATTAGGTGACTACCCAGTCATTATTTTTAAGAAGGGTAGAAACCTGAAAAACATTATAGAAAACAATAGTCCGAAGCCTCTTAGGACCAAAGGAACTTATAAATGTGAAGCGTGTAATTATTGTAGGTACATTGCTACAGGGTTTAGTTTCACAGTAAACCAGCATGAATATAAAGCCAGAGGTAGGTACAACTGTAATTCCAAATCTGTGGCGTACTTAGCTTCCTGTCAGTTGTGTTCAGCATTTTACGTAGGAAGCTAAAGGATAGGATTTATGAACATGTTTACCACATTAAGAAAAAAAACACCACTAACGCTATGGCTAGACACTGTAGTGAGCACCCCTCTCATTCATTTTTGTAAAAAATTATAGACCAGGTAGCTTTAGATGGAAAGGGTGGACCTTACCAATTGATACTGGAGAAACATGAATTGGTTTGGCAACTTAGGTTAAATTCATATACTCTACCTGGCTTAAATGAAGTCACCTCTTTAGCATGCATCCTTAAGTTAAGAAGTTTACTCAGGTGATTAGTTTTTATAAGAAAATCATTTTTAACAACACTGTTTTAATTGTTCTTAGTAATACTGTTTATCTTATTAGTCATCTACGTTAGTTGAAATGTGTATCATAATGTATTATACTTACTGACAGTTTCTTGTACATTTAACATACACATACACACATACATTTTTTCGTCAAGATGTTTTAGCTGGACACATTCTCTTCACCTTTTCTTTGACTCACTTAGTCTTTTAGGCAGTTGCAGTTGTTTGGTAATTTTTGCCTTGTTTTGCACAGGAACACAATATCCATTTTAAAGTGTTTACTTTTTTATTTATTTATTCACTATTGTTATATACAGTAGTATATATGAGTATTTTAATAAGATTGCTGCTTTAATAAGATTGCTGCTTTAGTAAGAGAAGTATAATTTTGGTGTAACATTTTCTATTCAGAATTTTTGTTGAGTGTCAAGTCTGTAACAGGATTTTTATGTTTTCTAATTGATTGATTCGTTGAGTAATTAGGGAAATGAGGTGATTGTTAATGTTGCCGCCCTTTTAGTTTTAAAAGGAGTGCTTTGTTGTACCTTGTTGTCTGACGAAGTTTTCCATTAGAGTTGACGAAACGTGCTTTACAATAAACTGCAGTGAGTGGTTCAAGTTAGATCAATGCCTGTGTTTTGTTTCATTTTCTCAAGTTTCTTTGTCGTTTTTCTGGGTTTACAGCCAGGGATATTATCAGGTCCCATGGATGCTGTATTCTTGGCTTTGGACAGTGCGTTTTTTACCTGTGTAGCCTTGATAATAGGGACTTGGCATTCCTCAGGTATTGTGGTAGATCCTTTAGGGGTGAAAAGGGGATATAGTTCACACTGAACCTGTTAGCCAATATGTTGGCAATATCAGTTGGTTTTGTATATGTATTGCCATTGTGCTGTAACTCAGAGCAGATCTGAGTATTGCCATGTAGAATCTTGACAGAACTATAAAATACCTTGTGGTTGTCTTTAGAATATGCAGCAATTTTGTTTTCATAGCTAGATTTAGAGGATTTGATGATGGATCTCAGTTTTTTGCTGAGGCTAACAAAGGAATTTTTCCAGTCTTGGGACTTCACCCTTTTCTGCAACAGTTTTTTTTCTTCTGTTGTAGAGTTTGTTTATGGTGGGGGACCACCAGATTGGCTTCCTTTTTTTTGGAGGAGAGCTTCTTGGTTCTGTTTGGTATGGGCTGTTCCATGCACTTGTGTATGTGTTCATACAGTGCATTGGTGTATGATTCAGCATTCATGCACCTATTTTCCATTTGCATGGGTGTCGTGAAGTTATCCACCTCTGTTTTTAGAAGTCCAAAACTGGCTTTGGAGAAGTTTTTTACGGCGGTTTCCTTTAGGGGGAGTGAGGGTGGGATGTGGATATCCATGGTGAATAGCTTGTAGTACGATCTGACCAGGGAGGAGTTGATTACTGGTGTAGGAGCAATGGTAACCCATGTTAGTAAAGACCAGGTCAAGGATGTTTCTACCCCTGGTTGGGGTAAGAATGAGTTGGTCCAGAGCATTGGAATTAATGAATTCCAGAAAATGTTGAGCAAGTGTGTTGGTACATGAGTAATTTTCTCAGTTAATGTACGGTAGTTAAAGTCTCCCAGTGTAAGGGTATTGGGTTGTAACCTAATATTTTCCAGTGTGTTTAGGAATGTGGAGTGGGAGTCTTGGGACATGGTGGGAGATGTATAGCATTTTACAACCTGGATTGCAGTTTTACCCAATGTTAGTTGTACCTGAAGTATCTCTGCTGCGTTATGTTGGGCTACTAGTCTGGAGGTTTGCATATTCTTTATGAATATGGAGACACCACCACCTTTAGTGCTTCAGTCCAGGTTTAGGGGCAGAAAGGTGTGGTAAGAATTATAGCCTGGTAGTGCTGGGGTGCTCTCCGGAGCCTTGAACCAGGTCTCGGTCACTGCACAGATGTCGATGTTTTCCATTTTAAGGAGTGCTTCGAGCAAGTGCATTTTGAGATTTAGACTTTTAGCACTGAGTAGCATAATGCTCAGATTTTATTTGCTTGTACCAACAAACTAGTGGCTTGTACCAACAAACTAGTGTACCAACAAACTAGTGGCACCAATAATTTAAAGAAAGAGGGCACACATCTTACTTCTCCTTTAACAGAAGCAAAAATAAATGACATTGTGTGATAGAATTTTACATTTCAATTCGATAAAGCACAGATTTTACACTGTCTTTAGAGAATGTGCTTCTATTTTTCCATCATTTTTGTCCTCTGTTTTTGAACATGTTTTTGAGCCGTAAACCTCATTCCTACTGGAAGCAAGAAGAGTTATGTGATATTTGAAAATTAAATGTTATGCTAGTTTGATGTTCAGATTTTTGGTTGTATGTACAGTATCTACTTTTCAAGGACCATTGTACCTATTTTCAATGTCTGCAGGTTGAGAGGTATGGTACAAATCCAAACATATTGCTCAAATGGAAAGATCCCAGAGATGGCTAACCAAGAAAATGAAAGGCCTTAAATCCTTCAACTATCTTGCTAGATTAGCACAACTTTCTTTACACTCAGCAGTCTACTGCCTGCTCTGAGGTGAGCTGTGTTTTCTTTCAATGAGCTATGAAAGGCCCAATCCTAGACGACCTCTTATTTCTTCACAACACCAGTGGCACTTCAAACACCCACATTAGGGACCCGAATCTACTCCAACAAATAAACAAGACTCAATGGAGGGAGAAGTTCCTAACCAAGTGTATTGTCCATGTGAAATAAGTTGCCACTACAGGCCAAACAAAGTACTACTTCAGCCACTTTTAAGGCTAATGTTGATGACTGGATGGGTAAATACAAATTTATACCAGGTTTATCATGTACAACCCTGCTGAATTTGGCAGGCGAGTACTACTAATAGCTTGTAAAGAATGGCAAGAATGTTTAAATGTGTCTACTTAAAGGCTTGTATGATCTCTCTCGTCCCTTGCTTAGTATTGTTCCTGGGTTCCTAATCACATTAGAAGCCAGCAAAAGAAGACATGACAAAACTATGAATCAAATGTAAATACTGATCCAGCATTTTGACTTGATCTTCACAGCGAAGAAGCCAGAAGGCATATATGGCTTGAAAATAGGTATAAAATAAGACAATGCTTGCAATTCAGACACATTTTTCACATGCAGAATGTGATTTTTGCATGATGCGAGCCCATGCACAGGGTGTAGGCAATTCAGAGACACAATAAGCATAAGCAGGGGAGGCCAAGAAATGCCGCAGTCCAGAGTGTGCTAATGGTGGCAAAATGATATTATAATGAGCATCATTATTAAAATGAGGGACTCCATGGATGTAAATGTGGGTATACAGAATGGTGAGGAGATTCGGAGCTCTCTCTCTCTCTCTCTCTATATATATATATATATATATATATATATATATATATATTTGACATTTGTTAACTGGGTTAGTCGACTGGGCAAAAGCCCTTTTTCAGTGGAAGCCCAAGGAGAAAAGCTCCAAACATACGGGAAATACAGGACAAAATGCCATACACTTTATAATAACAAAAAGAAAAAATTACACTTGAATAGCATAATATGGTTAAAGGTTTATAGTGCCTGAATATTTGAACTGTATCTTACTGAAATTGGTACACCTTGTTTGCTGTAGCATAGACTAGATCCAGGCCTGCTGAATCTAGCTTTGTTTATATGCTTGTTGTTTGTTTGCTTGTTATTTCCCTGGAACGCTAATTCCACCTAATACGCGGCTTCTCAGCGCTTCTGTAGATCACTAGTGATATTCTGCATTGCTTACTGTACTTATTTCCTTGTTTCACTTGAAAGAAAGTTACTGTTTGTCGTTTTTGCATTTAAGTTACCTGTAACACATTGCACTTAAGTTATCTGGCACTTGCTCACTAAAGCAATTATATAAGTCAGCACTAAAAATTAAAAGCAATACACCATCACTCCCCACTGGCCCTTGTTTTCAATTATTAAGGAATTCCCAATATTATTCTAGCATGTCCAAAGGTCAGTTGTCAATCTCCTCTCCGGTCCAGCTGGTGAATCTGGGAATCTTGAGGCAATGTTACAACTGCGTCATGTACACAGACAACCCTCTCCTCCTCCCAACAAATTCCAACACATGTGAGAGATGCAACCATATAGCCAAACTGGAGGCTAAGCTCTCTCAACTCAGTACTGGCATAACCAGTCAGGAGGAGAAGGAAACCACACTCACTACAATTCCAGTCTCACATAGACCTACCACGACAGCAAACCAAACACATAATCACACAAAAACATACTCGGAGGCTCTAAATAAAGATCTGCCTAAGCAGCAGAGACCTCCAAAGCAGACACCCACGCAACCGCTACCCCAAAACAAAACACGTGCAACACATATCTCACAAAGCCAGTGTGCCGAACAGTCACAGCCCTTAAGACTAAACAACACACCTGATACACTTGTAATAGGTGACTCTATCGTCAGGCACACTGACATCCCGCTCACCAGGCTGAACAAGGAGAGGGTCACGGTGAGCAGCCTGTCGGGCGCTAGGATCCGCCACATAACACAAGCACTCAGGTCACTCCAAGGCAAGTACAAATATGACTCAGTCATTGTCCATGCTGGTGTGAATGACCTGAGATGTACCTCCCTGGACTACATGAAAAGAGACATAAAGGAGCTCTCTGAGCATGTAGCCCAGGCCGGTATGACCCTGACCTTGAGTAACATCTTACCCTTACCAAGAATGATGCCACAATATGAAGACAAGATGATCAATTTCAACAATTGGCTTAAGTACTGGTGTCATTCAAAGGGGATCCAATGCCTGTCAGCTTGGGATGATATGCTCGACAAGCCACGATGCTTCGCTAGGGACGGCTTGCACCTGTCACCCTGGGCTTTTGGATATTGGCAAAGGCTCTTGCTACCCCCATAGTGCCTTTTTTAGGCAAGGCTCAAAAGACAAACCCACCTCCATAGGTATCACAAGGGATAAGAAACTAAGAGTAATGCTACTCAACGCCAGAAGTCTAAACCTCAAGATGCATGCACTCGAAACTCTCCTTAGCATGGAGAACATCGATATCTGTGCAGTAACAGAAACCTGGTTTAGGGCTCCCGAGAGCACCCCAGCACTACCAGGTTATACCTCATACCATGCTTTTCGGCCCCAAAACTTGGACCGAACCACAAGGAGTGGGAGTATCGATATTCATCAAAGATACCCACACCTCCAGGTTGGTGGCAGAGCACGAAGCATCAGAGACTATCCATGTGCAACTAACAGTGGGTAAAACTGCCTTCCAGTTTATAGCCTGCTACAGACCACCTTCCCAAACCCTCCCAAACCCAGGAACCCCACTCGGCTTTCCTGAGAACACTGGAAAATATGAAGGTCTCTCCAAACACCATTATGTTGGGCAACTTCAACTACCCAAACATAGACTGGGAGCATTACTCTAGCTCCAACACCCTAGCCCAAAGGTTCCTAGAATTTATAAACTCAAATGCTATGGAACAACTTGTTACCACTCCCACAAGAGGGGAAAACATACTGGACCTGATCATCACCAACATGGGGATTCTATGCTCCAGACCAGAAGTGTATCCCTCACTGGTAAGATCAGACCATAAACTAATCTCACTGGATATTCACATCCCGACCCCACCCCCTGCCCAGAAAACCACAGTGAAAAACTTCTCTAAAGCAAATTTCACACTCCTCAAAACCGAGATGGAATCCTTCAAAGCCCCCGGGCCTGTGGAAAATACGGCCCAGACCGCAGAATCCTTTATAAACGCATTCTATGAACACTTTCAGGAATGCATGGATCATGCAATCCCAAATAAAACCAAGACCCAATCCTCCAAAGGCAGATGTCCTGTCTGGTGGACCCCAGCCATAAACAAACTATACAATAGAAGGAGGAAGCTACTAAATGATAGAGCAAAATCCCAAAAAGGGAAGGCATCACTGATCAGTATTAGCAAAAAACTACGGGCACTCATAAAATTGTCTAAGGCCAGCTTCGAGAGAAAAATTGCACAGGACACTAAGGATAATCACAAGGCTTTCTTTAGTTATGTTAGGAACCTGGGTGGTAATTCCCAGATATGCTCAGAATTAGTCCAAAATGACAAAAAATACACTGAACCCACAGACATTGCCAACATCCTAGCTGACAGGTTCAGCGCAAACTTCTCCCCCCCCTCCCTACCAAAAGGGAAAATATCTATCCCAGCAGAGTGCTGCCCCCCCTACATCTCAGATGCTCAGGTAAGAGCTGCTCTCTCCAAAGCAAAAAACACAGCATCAATGGGACCAGACGGTGTCCCGGGCTGCGTCCTACATGAACTCCAAGAAGAGCTAAACCCAAACATAAAACTACTGTTCAATCTCAGCCGTACTACAGGATATGTGCCCAAAGAGTGGCATACAGCAACAGTGGTCCCTCTCCATAAAGGTGGTGCCTCAACGGATCCTGGAAACTATCGCCCCATAAGCCTGACTAGCTTGGTCTGCAAAGCTATAGAAAGGATCATCATGGACCTCATAAATAAAGATATTGGGGACCTACAGACACTGGATCCTACCCAGTTTGGCGTTGTTAAGGGCAGATCCTGCCTCTTAAACCTGGTCGATTTCTTTGAAACAGTCACCAAGGCCATTGACGAGGGGAAGGTGGTCCACACAGCCTACCTGGACCTCGCAAAAGCCTTCGATACAATACCCCACTCGGGCATTATAGATAAGCTCACCAGCTTAAATATAAACCCCTATGTCACTAGATGGATTGCAAACTGGCTGAAGGACAGAACCCACATGGTTAGAATTGCTGGAGCCATGTCAGACTCCAAACCAGTTACAAGTGGTGTCCCACAAGGCTCAGTCCTGGGACCTCTCTTGTTCGGTATATATTTCTCGGAGGTACAGGCCAACATGGAAGGACTGTGGTGGACCAAGTTCGCAGATGACTGCAAACTGGGCGCCATAATCGACTCTCCAGCTGACACAAGCATCCTCCAAAAGGGCCTCATAGAAACAGACAACTGGTGCCAGAGCCATGGCCTCAAGCTAAATGCCAAAAAGTGTATAGTCATCCCCTTTGGCAAAAACAAAGTGCCCACAAATTACCACATAGGTGGTAATCCATTAAGTACAGAAGAAGTAATTAGGGACCTGGGGACCCACGTTGATAGCAATCTCTCATTTGACAACCACGTGGCCAAAGTGGTTAGAAAAACATTTTATATAGCCCACCTAATCATGAAGGGATTCACATCTAGATCAGGGGAGGTCATCATGCCTCTTTACTCATCCCTCATCAGGCCCATAATTGAGTACAATGCCCCTTTTGGGATGTACCTTACCAGACACCTGCAGCAACTGGAAAGACCCCAAAAGTACCTCACCAAGAGGATCAAAGGGCTCAAACAGATGCCATATGCTGCCCGGTTAAAGAAACTCCAGCTCTACTCAGTGGCATACCACCTGTTCAGAGGCGATCCGTGCCTGACGTATAAAGCCATGTCCATCCCGGAATTAATGGACATGCTGCACCTCAGAAAATCCAAATCCCATCAAGCTACGTGCTCGAGAGACTTGAACCTCAGCACTGAAATAAATAGGACATGCTGGAGGGACAGATTCATAACCCAGAGGCTCCCTTCACTCTGGAATAAAATCCCAGTCCAGGTTAGGCAGAGTCCCTCATTGACTCTCTTCAAGAGGAATCTTGATGAGTGGATGGGAGATTGTAGGTTTACCCCGGGTATCACTTCTGTGTCACTGTTAGACAGAGGCACAGTATACTAACCTCGAAAAAGGGCATAGCAAAATAAGTTTAAAATGGGTGGCGAAAGCCAAACACATTCTGGCTAGACTTATAAATGCCCTAGGGCAGATAGCCTAGTATGAACCTATGAACCTATGAAATGAACACTGATTACAATCTAAGTTGTCAGAGAACAAAATACACAAATCCTATATATGTAATAGTGACCCATCGTTATGAGTGAGCACAGGATGAAAATAAGGAGGGAAAACAGAGAAGGTGGATTAAGTGGGTGCAGAGCAAGGGCAGGACCAAGATTTTAGTAGGCTGTCCTTGAGAGATTTTTTTGAAGCTGTGTTATAGATAGTTCTTAAGCATAGAGGTAGTTTATTCCAAACTTTAGCAATGGAGTGATTATAGAGATGTTTGCCTATGTTTTTATTAGGTTTGTGAATTTCTAAGAGGTGAAGATCAAAGCTTTGGAGAGTAAGTTTTAGAGAGTAGGAAGAGATGAGGGTTAAGAGAGCAGGACAGGAGGAGTTTTTTTAGGATGTAGTGAGTGAGGTGTAACTAAGTAAGAAGGAGTTGTTGCTGGAATTCAAGTCATTGCAGGTTTTTTAATGGTATGCAGTGGTGGGAGCAGTAGGGGAAATAGGCATCAAATTAGCAATTTTATTATAAGTGTTTTCAAGTTTAAGAGCTCGATTGGATTGTATGTTGGTGAGGACAGGTGCAGTGTATGATAGGGTGGGCAGTAGGAAGGTCTGAGCTAGAGAATGTTTAGTTTCATTAGTGAGATTTTTTTTGTACCTATATAAAATTCCTAGTTTTTGGTGCATCTTTCTGCTAGTCTGTTGAGTGTGGATGTCGAATTTAAGTTGGTCATCGATAGTTACACCAAGCAGTTTTGTATGTGGTTCGACAGAGATAATTGTGTTATTTAAGGAGGTGACAGTGAACAAATTTTTGTGTTGTTGTAGAAATTTTGGGAAGAAGAGTAAAAGTTTAGTTTTTTTTTTTTTAGGGTTAAGTAGGAGTTGATTACAGGGGATAGCCAGTGTTTCACTAAGAGGAGTGATTCTTGATTAAGGGTAAGGAGGTGGGAGAGATTGTCAGAACAAGGGATAATTGTAGAGTCATTGGTGTATTGAATTAAAGAGGAGTAGGTACAGGATGTGTAGAGGTTAATAGTGAAAATATTAAAAAGCAATGGTCCAAGAATGGAACCCTGAGGAAGCGCAGTTTGAGCAGGGAGGATGGGGGAGGAGGCAGAGAGCCATGGAATTCATTGGAAAGGTAACTATAGACCATTGAAGTGTGGTGTTGGTGAGATTAAGGCTAGTAAGTTTAGAGAGAAGTAATTTGTGGGAGACAGTATCAAAGGCTTTAGACAGGTCAAGGAAAAGAGAGGAGACTAGCTTGTTGTCACGAGATTTTGCAATGGTCTGTGTAAAAGAAATGAGTGCTGTAGAACTGCTGTGATGGGGGCATGTTGGGTACGGGTTAAGATGTTTTCCTGTAAAAAGATGATCAAGGAGCTGTTTCTTAATGTATTTTTCCAGTATTTGTGATATGGGTGATAGCATAGCAATAGGTCTGAAAGTAGTGGGGTTGAAAGAGTTACCACCTTTGTGCAGGGGTAAGACATAGAATTTATTCTGGATTTCAAGAACTGTGCACCCTTGGATAGATCTATTGATTAAAATAGAGGCAGAATAGGCAATAGATTTAGCAGCAAGTTTAAGGAGAAGTGGAGGTTGGTCGTCAGTGAAGGAGAGCATTGTTTAAGTTTGCTGAGAAGTGATCTAATATAAGCAATAGGGGAGGACTAAGGAGTGGAATTGGTAGTGGGGAGTGTGTGCTGAAGGAGTGGGATTGGTAGCGGGGTGGGAAGTATTACCTTTTTTAGTCAAGTTTTGAATAGAGTCAATGAAGAAGGAATTTAGAAAGGTGGCTGTGTCCAAGTCAGAGCTATTGGGACATAGGATTCGGAGTAGAAAGATTACCAGGATTTATCAGCTTGTTGATGGTGTGCCAAAATTTTTTAGAGTTGGAGTGGGGATTATTTAGTGGCTTTTGCTAGAAATATTTTTTATCAAGGTCAACCTCCTTCTTGGTAAGATTACGGAGTTCCCTGTAAGTTTGGAGATGAGTAGGAAATTTAGTTGTTTCCAGTTTTTCCTGGCATTGTCTGTTTTGAACATAAGGGTACAAGTAGGTTTTGTTAACCATGGAGCAAAGTTGGATTTAATTCTAATTTATCTGGTACACATATACACACACTATATATATATATATATATATATATATATATATATATATATATAATTTATTAGCATTTGTTTAGCGGGAAAGTCCACTGGTCCAAAAAAAAAAAAAAAAAAAGCTTCAAGAAGTCATAGTGTTGTTGACCTCAGCAGTGCACTGTCATCTGTCAGTACCTAACATGTATACCATTCATGAAACTGAAATCATGGACTGCTGATATGTGAACAGAGTCACCATGCAGGAGCTTGTCAAGATGCGTAGCCCTTATTTGCAGGCCCATGGATGCATGGAGTACCAATCCTACTGGATACCAAGGGATATGTGAATTTGAGAATACTTACTACAGCAGGGATCTTTCAGTAATCAATGAGGGAAACAGTTGCTGTATCCTAGGCATATGTCCAAAGGATACACCACCAGTTCCATTATTTCATGCTACAGCATGAAGAGGAACATACGTCATTTCCAGGTCTTCTCTGGTGAGATCTGACCACAAATTAGTCTCATATGAAGTAACTATCACACCTGACCATCCCCCGCAGCAACTAACCTAAAAAACATCTCCAAAGCAGATAATAACCTCTAATGGGATAGTATAAATAGCTTGACTGCACCTACCCCCTCAGATGGAACTGGCAACTATGCTGAGTTCTACACCAATGCTTTATACAAACACCTGTATAACTTCATTAACTCAGAAGCCAAAACAAGATCCTCATGGAAGAGCCTACCTGCCTGGTGAACAACTGCCATTAACAGCCTTTTCAATAAGATTAAGAAATTGCCATCTAAGAGTAAGAGAGAGCTTAAACAAGTGAGTTAACACCAGGTTGGACAAGGAGAAACCCATAGTCAGCTGCCTGTCCGGTGCCAGAATTCTCCAAATCACACATGTACTCAGCTCTCTCAGCAGTAAGTATCGTTATGACTCTGTCATAGTTCATGTTAGTGTGAATGACATGAGCTGTATCTCACTGGATTATATGAAGAGAGACATGGTCAAGCTTTTTTAGTATGTGTCCCAGGCAGACATGTCCCTAGCCTTGAGCAGCATACTACCCTCACCTAGAATGATGCCGAAGTATAAACAAAAAATGATTGATTTCAAAAATTAGCTTAGCTTTTGGTGTCATTCCAAGTGGAACCAGTTCCTGTCTGCCTGGGAAGTCATGGTTGACAAACCTCGCTGCTTTGCCAGAGACGGTTTGCACCTGGCATCCCCCAGGATTTCAGCTGCTGGCAAAGGCTCTTGTCTCCCCATAGTGCCTTTTTTAGGCAAGGTCTCAAAAACAACATTACAGATATGAAATTAACTGATATGAAAAAAATAAAGGTCATGCTGCTAAATGCTAGGAGCTTAAACCAAAACCTGCACTCCCTGGAAGCACTTCTATCACTAGAAGATATAGATGTCTTTGCAGTCACAGAAACCTGGTTTAAGGCCTCAGACAGTACCCAAAACCCTGCAAGGCTACAGTGTCTTTCACACCTTTAGACCACAAAATGAATGCGTGAAAACTGAAGGAGGCTTTGTTTCAGTCTATGTAGTGATAAATTCACCTCACTTCTCGTTAGACTGGACAACACCATGGAGTTACTCCAGGTCCTCCAGGTTACGGTGGGGTAAGACCCCCATTCAATCCCTAGTCAGTTATAGATCCTCCTCCATTTGTCACAACACCCATGAAGCCTACTTAACCAAACTGAAGACAATCCAAATTTTACCGAACACACTGGTTACGGGAGACTTCAATTATCATACCATCAACAGACAAACCTACTCTAGCCCAAACTCACTAGTACAAAAGTTACTTGACTCTGTGATCTCAAATGCCCTGGAGAAAATTGTCCATACCCCAACAAGAAGAACAAACATTCTAGATCTGGTCATCACCAACATGTCAAGCAGGTGCACTGCTGCAACTTTTGGACCTTCATTAGTTAAAACTGACCACAAACCTTTGAAGTGACACTAACACCAGAACTCACAAAGGGTGAAATCAGACTAAAATAACTTCACCAGTGCAAACTATACCCTCTTAGGTGAAGGTATAAATGCATTCCAAGCTCCACCCAAGCTGAAAGTGGGAACTATACCAAAGCTTACATTAAAGCCCTGTACAATCACTTGCATAAGTGTATAAACTTGGCTGAAATAGACAGAATCAAAGCCAAAGCCCAAACTAAAATCAAGCTGCCATGGTGGACTATCAACATCAACAAACTGTACAATAAATGCAAAAGTTTGTTGTCCAAGAAAACAAAGACAAGCACCCTCTTCAGCCTTAACAGGCAAATAAGACAACTTGTCAAATCCTCCAAGAGCTACTTTGAGAGAGCCCTAGCAAGTACTGCAAAGGATAACCATAAGGGCTTTTACAGCTATGTACATAACCTAAAGGGTAGGTCTCAAGCATCTGCAGGACTGGTGGCCAATGGTATCACACTCACCGCCCCCACAGAGATAGCAAACTTGCTAGCAATAGATTTGGTGAAAATTTCACTCCCTTATCCCCTCCTAACTTACAACATACCCTCCCCCAAACTTCCCCCTACCTTAAATATCTAAAGAACAGGTCCTCAAAGCCCTGTCCAAGGCAAAGAACATGAGCTTTATGGGACCAAATGACATCCCAGGCTGTCTTCTAAACAGGCTAAAACATGAGCTAGCATCACCACTAAGTACCCTTTTCAATCATAGCCTAACCACAGGAGAACAGCTACAGTTATTTCCCTCCACAGAGGTGGCCTAGCAACAGACCCGGGGAATTACAGACCCAGAAGCCTGGCCAGTCTCATCTGTAAGGTCATGGATCATTATGGACCTCATAAATAAAGACATAGGTGACCTCCAAACCCTGCATCCTACCCAGTTCAGCTTCATGAAGGTCAGATCCTGTCTGTTAAATCTGGTGGATTTCTTTGAAATTGTGACCAAGGTGATGAGGCCAAATTTGTGCACACAGCATACCTCGACTGGCAAAGGCTTTCAATACAATCCTACATTCAGGCATTACCAATAAACTTGGGAAACTGAATGTAAACCCCTTTGTTGTAAGATGGGTTGCCAACTGGCTCACAAACCAGGCACACACTATCAAAGTGGGTGACTTCAGATCAACCAGCAGACCTGTTACTAGCAGGGTGCCACAGAGGTTATTGCTGGGTCTGCTACTGTTTGGAATATACTAAAGGGTTGTAGCTGACCAAGTTTGCAGACGACTACAAACTAGGGGCAATCATTGAATCCCCAAATCATGTCAGTATACTCCAGGATGGTCTCACACAGACCAACGACTGGTGTATTAGTCACAGTGTCAAACTGATTGCAGTGAAATGCATCATCATTCCCTTTGGCACAAACAATGTCCCCTCACACTATCAGATCGATAAAAAAAACCCTATGTACCCATGAAGTGGTAAGGGAACTGGGATCACAGGTTGATCGCAACCTTAACTTCGACCACCATGTGTCTACCACTGTAAGGAAAGCTTTCCACCTAGCTCACTTGATTAGGAAAGGCATCATCTTGAGAGCAAAAGAAGTTATAACCCCCCCCCTCCATACTCGGCACTTATCCGGTCCACAATTGAGTATAATGCCCCAATCGGTATGTACCGCACTAAGCACCTACAGCAATTAGAGAGACCTCAGAGGTTCCTAGCAAAGAAGATCAAGGGCCTCCAGCATGTGCCTTACACGGACTGACTAAAATCCCTGTCACTATACTCCATATCGTATAGACTTCTTAGGGGAAACTTATGATTGGCCTACAGAGCAACCCGAGACCCAAACTTAATTAACTTACTGCATATCAATAAATCAAATGGATCTAGGGTCACCTGTTCCAGCGACTTAAATATGGCCAGAAACTTAAATAGGACATGTGGAGAGACAGATTTATCTCCCAGCAACTGCCACATCTTTGGAACAGGCTACCAATTTATGTGAAAGAGAACACTTCTATGACACTCTTCAAGAGGAACCAGGATGAGTGGATGGGGCAGGCTAAATTCTTACCAGGGTTAGTGACCACAACTCCCCTGGACATGGGCAGTCATCACTAAATGCAATCTTGGATATTGACTAGTACGTCTATAATATTACATTGGGTTGAAACGTCTAGGCTTAAAATGACCTCCGGGTCAATAGCCTACTAATCTCCTATGATCCTATGAATAAGACTTCTTGTGAAATCCTCCAAAGCAGGCTATGGATCCAAATTAGCTTCCTCAACTAAAGACAACCATAAGGCATGCTTTAGTTACATCAATAACTTAAAAGGAAAGGCCCAGATATGTGCCAAACTAGTAGTTAATGATACCACATATACTGAGCCTGTGGACATAGCTAATATGTTGGCAGACAGGTTCTGTGAAAACTTCACTCCCCTGTCTCCACCACACATACCCCATGACATCCCTACCACCTGTCCCCTACCTTGTATCTCTAAAGAGCAGGTCATAAACACCCTCTCTAAGGATAAAAACACAGCATCTATGGGACCTGATAACATCCCAGGCTGCTTCCTACACGGGCTCCAACAATAATTCGCAACACCATTGAGTAGCCTTTTCAATCATAGTCTAAGCACCGGCTTCATCCCAGCTGAAAGGAAAATGGACACCATTATTCCCTTGCACAAAGATGGTGCTTCCACTAAAACCAGGAACTATGGACCTATTAGCCTGACTAGCCTTATCTGCAAGCCCATGGACTGAATCATCATGGACCTTATCAACAAAGATATAGGTATCATGGACCTTATCAATAAAGATATAGGTAATCTCCAAACACTTGACCCTACTCAGTTTGCATTTGTCAAAGGGAGATCATGCCTGTTAAACCTGGTAGACTTCTTCAAGACAGTTACTAAGGCCCTGGATTAGGGGAAATCCATGCATACAGCCTACTTAGACTTAGCCAAGGCATTTGACACTATCCCCCACTCAGGCATCATTGACAAACTCACCCAGCTAGGTATCAACCCTTATATCTTTAGTTGGGTTGTTAACTGGCTCATTGATGGAACCCATATAGCCAAACTAGGGGAATTCACCTCCAACAGCAGATATGTAACAAGTGGTATTCCACAGGGATCAGTCCTGGGACCTCTACTGTTTGTAATCCATTTCTCAGAAGTACAAGCAAAAACAAAATAAGTCTGTGGCTGACAACGTTTGCTGATGATTGCAAACTGGGAGCAGTCATTGAGTCCCCAAATTATGTCAACATTCTACAAGATGGTCTTACACAAACAAATGATTGGTGCCGAAGTCATGGCCTTAAACTCAATGCAAAAAAATGTATTATCATCCCTTTCGGTAAGAGCGATGTTCCTGCTAACTACCACATCAATAGCAACACCTTAAGTACACACTCAGTACTCTTCCCTCATCAGGCCAATAATTGAGTACAATGCCCCTTTTGTTATGTACCTTTCCAAGCACCTGCAGCAATTGGAGAGACCACAAAGGTTCCTCACAAGGAAAATTCAAGGTCTTCAGCATCTGTCCTATGTGGATCATCTGAAATTACTGCCACTATATTTTGTTTCATACAGACTACTCAGAGGTGATCTCTGCCTTGCATACAAGGCAATCTCTGACCATACTTTATTGGAAATGATGCATCTCCGTAAGTCAAATGGTACATGGGTAACTCACTCTAAAGACCTTAACCTGGTATGTGACATTAATAAAACCTGCTGGAGGGATATATTTGTCTCCCAGAGGTTGCCATACATATGGAACAGACTCTCCTTTCATTGCAAACAGAGCACCTCATTAGCCCTCTTCAAACACAATCTGGACGACTGAATGCCTAAGCATAAATTCACCCCAGGGGCTCCACCTGTGTTCATCTTTGACAGGGGCAATAGGTACTGATAATGGAAATAAGAATATAACTTGGCTAGGCTTGTAAGGGCCCTAGGGCCATTAGCATAGTAACTTCCTATGATCCTATGAGTAGGAGGATGATGCCCTGGCGAAACTTCCTCCAGTAGTAAATACCACCTTGAGTCTCTCCTGAAAAGTGACTAGTACTCTAGTGGGACTAACCTTGTCAACAAAGGATAAATAAACCCAATAACACAATTTCTGTTGTCCAGTGTTACAAGGATTTCATGGAAAGGACTTTTGGTATGTGCCCTCTGCTCTTTTGAATCTAGAGATGGTTGAAGCCTCCAATGAATGTTTTCTCCAATGGACTACCAGTTACCACTGCCTCACTCACCTTCTAGTTGAAAGGATGCTAAGTAGCCTTAAGTCAATTTCCAAATAAAAGTTTCATTCTTCTTATTCAATAGATGAGCACCAATTGCTTAGTGAGGCTTGGGATATGGTTTCCACCATCGAAAGGTGCTACTCTCCTTTACTATTACAAGGAGTTAGGAGTTTACATCTGTAAAGACTTTTTTAAACACATACACAGGATGGTTAAGGTGTTTGTCATACAAACACAAGGTGCAGGGTTTGAGTCTCACAAGGGATAATTGGTTAGGCTTAAAATGTCTCACAAGGACAGTTAGCCTAGTACTAATCTATTTATAAAGATATATGGTATCATAACATTAATTCTGTGTAAAATTTCATCTAGGTCTGCCATTGTAAAATCTTGTGTGTGTACTCACTAGGAAACATCAACAAACTTGAATGTATCTAGTGTGCATTTAAAAGATATAATCATCATCACTGCCAAGAGGTTAAACTTTAGAATGTGCCTTGAGAATCTGAATTCATTTTCCATCTACCCTCACAGTGTTAGGGTCAATTTTATTATTTTTTTTAGAAGTCTGTAAAATTAACTTTTGGCTGTCAACATGTGTTTAATAATCATGATCATGGTATAAAAAATAATATGGCTCATGCTAAAAGAAGTACTTCAAGGTTCAGATTAAGGACATTTAAGCAAAGAATATTTAGTCAGTGGAGTAAACTTCAGAGACATCAGACTGTCATCTGGTTTGATAGAACTTAAAAACAAAACTGGGTATATTCACTAAGAAACATCAGCTGGAAGTGGCCCCTTTTGGACTTTCACTGGTTATTTATGAGATGCACCCCTTAAGTCTCCAAACTGTGTATTCGTCAAACTCCAGCTGCACCCTGATATCCTGTCTATGAAAATCACAGAGAAGGTGGTGCAGACAAAGCACATCACTTGTAGAGTTATATACCCACATTTAATGTGCTTGATTTAATGCCAAGAATTTGGACAAAACTATTCTGCAAATACACAGGCCAAATGGTATGCAGCAACCAGTGACTAGAAAACCTGATATTCTTATAGCATCTCTGCATAAGACATTACAATGTATTCATTCATATACCTTCTTCAGGTCCACAAATCACACATACAGACATGACTAGCAAACTGCCATGATCACATAACATTGATGTAAACAAAGAATAGATTCACTGTTCTATGACTAGAACAAAGTTTGCACTGGCTGCTTCTCAATCAGAGGCTCAGATATTATATGGAGTCTCTCTTTACCAACACTTTAACCTAGACTTTCCCCAGGGAGGTTGAAGAGTGTGACCCTCTATAACTGAAGGACAGCTCCTGTACCATTTCTGAAAGTGAGAACCACCACCACAGTCTGTCAACGTACAGGTACTTTCCTTGCCTTCCACACAACCACACATCACTGAAAATACATGTTAACCATTGTACCTTAACAACATTCAGTTTCTTTCACATTAATGGCTACATCACATCCATTTCTACAGTATTATTACTGCCAAGCTTTTGAATCACTGGAATAAACTCAGTCTCACCAGTTGGTTTTGGTACTGCTTCCTCAGATACAGCCATGCCCAAAAGATTCAGGAGTTTCTCATGTGTTCTTTCCACCTCCCAGCAATGACCCTAGTCAAGGTCAACATTACTCCAGCCTTGCTGACAACAGCCTGGGTAATGTTCCTCAACTTGTACTGAAGCACCACTTTATTAACTTGTTTACTTACTTACTGTTTGTCCACTGGACTGATCTATTTACCCTTTTCAGACAGAGCCTGAGCTCAAAGAGAACAAAACAGATCATGGTCTTTCTAATCAAAAATATTATATACAGAATGCTTACTTAAACTTTAAAGGAACACCTCTAAGCACAGAGTCAGTGTCCAAGTAAGGTTAAGGTCTTTAGCATAGTTAAACTTTAATAGTCGCTATTCGTTACAAAGACTTCCATCAGAAACACAGCTTAAAAAACAATACTCCTCATTTAAATACTTAATGTAATAAAACACAGTCCAATCAACTCTTAAGTGAAACCTATAGTCAATGTACCTAAAATTAACTATCGTTATTAGACTAGTCTACCAGGCTGAGTAGGCATGATCTGCCCTTGATGAAACCAAACTTGGTTGGGTCAGGTGTCTGGAGGTTTACTATATCTCTGTTGATCATCTCTATGATGGCCGTGTCCTGGTCCAGCAATCAAGGAGCCTCAATCCTCACCACTAACACCAGGGAGGGCATCTCATATAAGAGGAAAGGATAACAAATACACACAGTAAAGTACAATTTCCCTTACGTGCACACAGAGATCACAGTCAGTCTGGGGCTGGTTGCTCCCTTGCTCCCCAGGTCCCCAATAAGACTCCCCACTGTCACAGCTATAGGGTCCAGATTTCAGCCTAGCTGGCAAGCTAACCTCCAGTACCCTCTCTGTCCCACCAGTGCTTTGTTTCCCTGTCCAGGTAGGTGACACACCACACACACTTTGAGATAAGTATTTATACAACTTCACAGACACTCCTGGGAAAAGCTGACACAGATTCTCCAACTGTGCTCCTTTACCCAGACTGTACGGTAGTAATTACTGCCACCACCAGCTAATACTTATCAGCTACCCAAAGGCCCATAAAAGGGTGTCCAATTATTACTGTGCAATATTATTATCCAATTGGTAAATGTGACTAAGCAATCAAGGCTTATTACAGGATCACTTATAAGCATGCAGTGTACTCTAGAGCTTACTTATCTCTACACAAACCAGCCACAGGTAAAATGTTTTAAAATATTTAATCGTTTGTTTGTGTCTTTCGGCTTTTCCCAGTTAGGGGTCGCGACAGCGGAACTCCGGTCCGCTAATGATTGGTAGTGGATTTTTATGTACCGGGTTACCAGCCCTGACGCACAACCTTCAATGAAGGCACGCCCCATTCATGTATGCCTCTACACAGAAGACGCTCTAGCTGAGAATCGAACAGGACAACGTATTGCTATGAGCCAACAACGCTACCGCAGCACCACCACCACAGTCTAAAAAAAAGTTTTAAAATATTTAATAATAAATAATTAAAAACACAAGACAATACTACTACACTACAGCGCCATTCAAGAGTTCAGAGGTCACACAGAAACTTAAAGCAATACAGTAGGATAGTTCTGATATAACAGAAAAACACAAGTCTAATCTTTAAAGTCCTAGCTATTTCTACAAGAAAACATACTTCTAAGATACTACTTACATAAAGAGATCATAAGGCAGTGCTGAGAGTTGGATATCAAGATCAAAATGCTTACACTCTCTCTCTGAACAATAGTTTTTAAACTCACTAACAAATATCTCTGTTGGGCCCTCCCAGATTACATCATTTTGACACTTAGGTTTTCCCAGTATACACATTACATCATTTTGACACTTAGTATGGAGTTCCCAGGCCAAAAGGCCACACTATTGAGCAAGCTAACACCTGCTCAGGAAACTACAACAATAAAAGACATTTCACATGTACACTGTAGTAATTATTCCTTAAGTTAAAACAATAGAAAGACTGTGTTCAGTTAGCCTATTCGGCACCACTATTTAGATCAAAAGATATACAAGACATAATTTTGACTTCAAAGAACATTTGAAATGCTTGACTTAGTTTTCCTTACAGCAGATGGCAATGTGGCTACAATCTTGAAGTTCCCATTTTACAGTGTTTTCTTTCATTTAAGAAACAAGGTTGTAGTTTACATTTATATTTACAAATGCCAGAATTATATATCAAATTCTATTTGACTAGGCTGGCAGCCTTTGCCCATCTACCCCCAGTCTTCACAATCTCCATGATAATTCTTTCCATGGCTTTACATATAAAAGTAGTGAGACTTAGGGGTCTGTAGTTTCCAGGGTCTGTAGATGGCCCATCTTTGTGCAGAGGGATGACTGTTGCCTTTCTCCATTCATGAGGTACAAAACCTTTTTGGAGGCTACCATTAAATAGTAATTCCAGAGACCCTGATAGGTCATGTTTCATACTATTTAGAAGGCATCCTGGGATATTGTCTGGGCCCATTGATGCTGTGTTGATGGTCTTAGAGAGCGTATTAAGGACCTGTTCCCTAGTGATAGTAGGAGAGTTATATTTGATGATATTTCCTGAGGGAAGGTTGACGAGGAGAGATGGGTAAAGTTGGAGCTGAATTTATCAATGTCTCCTGGCTCAGGATAGGTGGCTCCATTTACAACGAGCTCTGCACACAACTGTGTATTGCCTTTGAGGTTGTGGACATAGCTAAAAAATGGTTTGTGGTTGTCCTTGGCCTGGGAGGCCAAACTTGCATCAAATTTGGCTTTGGTAGACTTTATTTGTCCTCTGAGTTGTTTGTTTAGTTTGATGACAGTGCTTTTATCCTACTGGGTTCTGCACCTTCTAATTTTTGCCACAATTTCCTTGCTCCTGTTATACAGCCTATTGATTTTGTGATTCCACCAGGGTGGCTTGTTTTTTGAGTTAGTTCTATACTTCTTTCTGGTGAGTACAGCTGCCGCTATGCAACTATTAACATGCTTGTATAGGGTTTCTGTGAACAGTTCTGCATAGGCAGCAGTGTTCTCAGGGTTTATGAGAACACTGATGCTGAGAACAACATTCCCCTTTATTCCAGTTTCATTAATATTTCATACTTGAAATTTGTAAACAGTCTCTGTCAAGAGTTGCCTTCAGTAGCAAAGCCTTATCAACATCAGGGGAAAGTCTGTAGGTTCACAGGTGTTTACTAGGCTAATGACCACAAGGGTCTTTTTAAGCCTAGTCATGCATTCCAAATCTCTGGAAGTTCTGATATCCTTGATAAGCGTAAGCAGAGGCTTGGGACATGAAACATTTACAATTAAGGGCCTGGGAGATTAACCATTTACAGGTTGCATCCATTAAGGACATAGGTGCTAAGCCAGTGATGAATTTCCTGTTCCCCATCAGTTGTCCAAGTTACACTTGAATTGGCTTAGAGAAGAACTTTACTTCACATGGATGTTGAGCCTGTTCCAGAGATGGGTTAGTGTCTGGGATACATACCTGTCTCTTCAGCAAGTTCTATTTATATCATAGGCAAAGTTTTAAGTCTTTAGTACAAGTTCATAGGTTCATACTAGGCTACCTGCCCTGGGGCAATTACAAGCCTTGCCCGATTTTGTTTGGCTTACGCCACCCCTTGATTTGAGTATACTGTGCCCTTTTTAAGGTTTAGTTTACTGTGCCTCTGTCTAATAGTGACACAGAAGTAATCCCCGGGACAAACCTACGATCCCCCATCCACTCATCAAGATTCTTCTTGAAGAGATTCAGTGAGGTGCTCTGCCTAACATGAATTGGAATTCTATTCCAGAGCGAAGGGAGCCTCTGGGTTATGAATCTGTCCCTCCAGCAAGTTCTATTTATTTCTGTGCTGAGGTTCAAGTCCCTCGAGCATGTGGCTCTAAGGGATTTAGATTTAGTGAGGTGGAGCATGTCCATTAATTCTGGATTGGACATAACTTTATATGTCAGGCATAGATCGCCTCAAAGTAGGCGGTATGCAACTGAGTAGAGCTGGAGGTTTTTTAACCGAGCAGCATATGGCATCTGCTTGAGTCCCTTGATCCTCTTGGTGAGGTACTTTTGGGGTCTTTCTAATTGCTGCAGGTGTCGGGTAAGGTACATCCCAAAAGGGGCATTATATTCTATGATAAGCCTGATGAGGGATGAATAAAGGGGCATGATTACCTCTCTTGATCTAGATGTGAATCCTTTCATGATGAGGTGGGCTATGTAGAAGGTCTTTCTAACCACTTTGGCAATGTGGTTGTCAAAGGAGAGATTGCTATCAACTTGGGTCCCCAGATCCCTAATTACTTTCTCTGTACTTAATGGGTTACCACCTATGTGGTAATTTGTGGGCACATTGTTTTTGCCAAAGGGTATGACTATACACTTTTTGGCATTTAGCTTTAGATCATGGCTCTGGCACCAGTTATCCATCTCTGTGAGACCTTTTTGAAGGATGTTTGTGTCAGCTGGAGAGTCAATTATGGCGCACAGTTTGCAGTCATCTGCAAACTTGGTGAGCCATAGTCCTCCCACGTTGGCCTGTACCTCGGAAAAGTATATACCGAACAAGAGCGGTCCCAGGACAGAACCTTGTGAGATGCCACTTGTGACCAGTTTCGAGTCTGACATGGCTCCAGCAACTCTCACTCTGTGGGTTCTGTCTTTGAGCCAGTTTGCGACCCATCTTGTGACAAAGGGGTTTATAATTAAGCTGGATAGCTTATCTATGATGCCCGAGTGGGGTATTGTGTCAAATGCCTTTGCTAGGTCCAGATAGCCTGTGTGGACTACCTTCCCTTCATCTATGGCTTTGGTGACTGTTTCAAAGAAGTCGACCAGGTTCAAAAGGCAGGATCTGCCCTTGATGAAGCTGAATTGGGTAGGATCTAGTGTCTGTAGGTCCCCAATGTCTTTGTTTATGAGCTCCATGATGATCCTCTCCATAGCCTTGCAGACTGGGCTAGTCAGGCTTATGGGGCAATAGTTTCCAGGGTCCGTAGAGGCTCCACCTTTGTGGAGTGGGACCACTGTTGCTGTACGCCATTCTGTGGGCACATATCCTGTAGTGAGGCTGAGATTGTGCAGCTGTTTTATTTGAGGGGTTAGTTCTTCTTGGAGTTCATGTAGGACGCAACCAGGGATGCCATCTGGTCCCATGGAAGCAGTGTTTTTTGCTTTGGAGAGGGCAGCCTTCAGCTGAGCATCAGAGATGTTTGGGAGGCAGCCGTCTGCTGGGATAGATACTTGCTCTTTTTGGGGGGAGGGGGTGGAGAAGTTTGCACTGAACCTGTCTGCCAGGATATTGGCGATGTCTGTGGGTTCAGTGTATTTTTTGTCATTTAGAATCAACTCAGAACAAGTCTGGGAGTTGCATCCCAGGTTCCTAACATAACTGAAAAAAGCCTTATGATTGTCTTTAGTGTCCTGTGCAATTTTTCTCTCGAAGCTGGCCTTGGAGGATTTTATGAGCATCGTAATTTTTTGCTAGTACTGATCAGAGCTGCCTTCCCTATTAGGGATTTTGCTCTATCATGTAGTAGCTTCCTCCTTCTGTTGTACAGTTTATTTATGGCTGGGGTCCACCAGACTGGACGCCTGCCTTTGGATGACTGGGTCTTGGTTTTGTTTGGGATAGCATGATCCATGAGATGTCCATAGCATTCCTTGAGATGTCCATAGAATGCGTTTATATAGGATTCTGCAGTTTGGGTCGTAGTTTCCACTGGCCCTGGGGCCTTGAAGGATTCCACTTCGGTTTTGAGAAGTGAGAAGTTCGCTTTTGAGAAGTTTTTCACCGTGGTTTCTGGGTTGGGGATGGGGTCAGGATGTGGATAACCAGTGAAATTAATTTATGGTCTGATCTTACCAATGAGGGATATACTTCTGGTATGGAGCATAGAGTACCCATGTTGGTAATGATCAGGTCTAGTATGTTATCCCCTCTTGTGGGAGTGGTGACTAGTTGTTCCATAGCATTTGAGTTTATAATTTCCAGGAACCTTTGGGCTAAGGTGCTGGGGCTTGAGTAGTGCTCCCAGTCTATGTTTGGGTAGTTGAAGTCACCCAATATAATGGTGTTGGGAGAGATCTTCATGTTCTCCAATGTTTTCAGGAAAGCCAAGTGGGATTCCTGACTTTGAGAGGGTGGTCTGTAGGATGCTATAAACTGAAAAGCAATCTTGCCCACTGTTAGTTGCACATGGATGATCTCCGATACTTTGTGCAATGCCACTAACCTGGAGGTGTGGATATCCTTGATAAATATGGAAACTCCCCCTCCTTTTGTGGTTCGGTCCGGGTTTTGGGGCCGAAAAACATGATATGAGGTATAACCTGGTAGTGCTGGAGTGCTCTCTGGAGCCTTGAACCAGGTTTCTGTCACTGCACAGATATCGATGTTCTCCATATTGAGGAGAGCTTCAAGTGTGTGCATCTTGAGGTTAAGACTTCTGGCGTTTAACAGCATTACCCTTAGTTTCTTGTTCCTTGTGCTGTCTATGGAGGTGGGTTTGACTTTTGAGCCTTGCCTAAAAAAGGCACTATGGGGGTGGCAAGAGCCTTTGCCAATATCCGAAAGCCCAGTGGTGACAGGTGCAAGCCATCCCTAGTGAAGCAACGTGGCTTGTCGAGCATGTCATCCCAGGCTGACAGACACTGGATCCCCTTTGAATGACACCAAAATTTTAGCCAATTGTTAAAATTGATCATTTTGTCTTTGTGCTGTGGCATCATTCTAGGTGAGGGTAAGATGCTGCTCAAGGTCAGGGTCATACCGGCCTGGGCTACATGATCAGAGAGCTCCTCTATGTCTCTTTTCATGTAGTCCAGGGAGGTACATCTCAGGTCATTCACACCAGCATGTACGATGACTAAGTCATATTTGTATTTGCTTTGGAGTGACCTGAGTGCTTGCGTTATGTGGTGGATCCTAGCGCCCGATAGGCAGCTCACTGTGACCTTCTCTTTGTTGAGCCTGGTGAGCGGGACATCAGTGTGTCTGACAATAGAGTCACCTATTACAAGAGTATCAGGTGTGTTATTCAGCCTTAAGGGCTGTGGCTGCTTGACACACTGACTTTGTGGGCTATGTGTTGTGCGTGTTTTGTTTTGGGGTAGCGTTTGCTTGGATGTCTGCTTTGGAGGTCTCTGTTGCTTAGGTAGATTTTTATTTAGAGCCTCTGAGTATGTTTTTGTGTATTTATGTGTTTGGTTCGCTGATGTGGTGGGACTATGTGATACTGGAATTGTGTTGTGTGAAGTTACCTTCTCCTGACTGGTTTCACCAGTTTTGAGATGAGAGAGCTCAGCCTCCAGTTTGGCTATATGGTTGCATCTCTCACATATATTTGAACCTGTTTGGAGGAGGAGAGGGTTGTCCATGTACATGAGACAGTTGTAACATTGCCTCAAAATTCCCAGATTCACCAGCTGGACTGGAGAGGAAACCATTGACTGACTTTTGGACATGCTAGAGTAATATAGGGAAACTGAATTAAGACGGACCAATAGGGGTCAAGGTAATCGTAGAGAGTATAAGAGTAAGTAGTGCTTATGGTTTAATAGTGCTAACTTGTAAGATTACTTATTTGGACCAGTGAAGGGCCTTAGAATGAGAATATGGTGTTTAATTTGAGAGATAGAGCAGTTCTAAGGGAAAAAGTGAAGAGCAGACTTCGTGGAGCCAGGAATAGTTTAAACCCAATTAGGCGGTGCTTCCCGTTGTTGCGCTATGCACAAAATCGCGCAAAAGAGGGTTTTAAGAGAGGGAGATCAAGGAGTTTGGAATTGACCCAAAATGGCCAATAAAACTACAGTTTCAAGGCAGTAACCACTCCCACAGGGGCAGGCAGGCTGCTCAATGTTTATCACTGCCACTGATGAATAGAGAGACTTCCCTTTAGCCCAAGCAAAAAATGGCCTCCAAAAAACTT